>NC_052360.1:241222-376365 GCF_009727055.1 Benincasa hispida
TTAAAAAAAAAAAAAAAAAAAAAAAAAAAAAAAAAAAAAAAAAAAAAAAAAAAAAAAAAAAAAAAAAAAAAAAAAAAAAAAAAAAAAAAAAAAAAAAAAAAAAAAAAACTACTCATGGTTGCGCTCTGCCATCTGTCTTTGGTTTAGCTGAATGGTAAAGATGTTGCATTGATATTAACCATCGCCTGTCGCACCATTGTTCATTGTGTGTGTTGCAACTTTGCGTTGCTCTCCTGCAACTTTGTTAATGTTGGTAGAAGAAGGTAAGCTGATGCGATAAGAAAGCCCGCATATCGACTAAGTCAGCAGCAAGGGATGCGGTGGTAGGTTGCGTCGTCGATGTTTCACCAGCATCGGTTTGAGGTTGAGCAGAAGGGCCTGCTCCCAAACCGTATGGGTCGTCAACATGCGGCGATGGGGGTGAAAAGTGAGTGGAGATGGATGGTGGGGAACGCTGTTGGAGATGCAGGGTTGGAATCAGGAGCAAGGAGGAGGTTTGTGAAGTGTTCGGGAAGAGGGGAAAGGGGTTCGATTGGAGGGCTCGGTGGGCAAATGATTAAAGGCAAAAGGTCCAAGGGTAGTTGGCTTTGCTTTTATGGTGATTGTTCTTGGACTATCTCCTTTCCTTTATCATTGTGGCGCTACTTCTTTGGTTTGGGTGGTTGCGGCGCATTCAGGTCGATGATGGGCCTTTTTGTTGGAAGCTCGGGGCAATGTGGTGAATCCTTGAGAAGCATTCTCAGGATTTTCGTTGTGGATGATGCCATGAACTTTAGGCATGGGCTCTTCATCAATGCCTACGCCCACAGAGAGGGCATAGGCTCGAAATCATCCATGGGAAGAAGTATTGACCTCTCACACGCCAACAAAACCTCGAATCTGCTTCGCAATGTGTTGGCCTACATCGATCGGAATGTCGTGCGCTATGTAGTATGCGGTCATGACTCAATCCCTTGAAATTGTTTTATCATGTGTTATTTAGGATGAGTCATCGTTTCACCAAATATACCCAAAGTTCACGCCTCTGGGAGCAGCTTGTTGGAGGTGAGGGTCCTAATGCTTGTTAATGATACCGATAGGGTTGGCAACGGGGCCAGGTGGGGCGAGGGAGGGTCCTCTGTCCCCGGCCCCGTGGGGGAAATTCCCCTCCATCCCCGCCCCAGTCCACGCCATTTGAAGGCGGGGACGGGGGCGGGGATTCCCCATCGGGGAAATGGATCCCCGCGGGGCCCCATTCCTCGTTTCCCTGCGGGGATTCCCCTACTAATTTTCCAAGGGGAATCCTCTATTAGATCTCGAGGAGATTCCCCATTTTTTTCTTTTAATTTTTTAAGTTTGGGCTTGACTTTTGGGCTTAAATTTTAGAATTTATATAATTCAATATTGGGCTCACAACACTATAAGTTTATAGTATACATTATAAAACATGCATATAAATAAGTTGTTTTTATATATTATAAATATTAAAAAATATCTATATAAATCGGGGTGGGGTCATGGCGGGGATACCATCCTTCTCCCCGGACGGGGCCCCAAAAAATTCCCCGGTTTGACCTAATCCTCACCCCGATTGGGGAGGGGCCCCACGGGGAATTTTGCCAACCCTAGATACCGACCACTTGGTGCTCGGTAGTGTTAATACCTTCACCGCATCCTCCATGTGCTCTTCTTCAGGATCATCAATTATCTTGTTACCCGGTGCTTCCGGGAGGTTTTTCAACTTATAGAGTTCATTGATGTCCTTTGCACTGAATGGCACTGCCCACCTTTCAATGATCACCGCATCTTCGGTGTCAAGGAGTTGGCCGTGATAGAAGGCCCTCACTACCGCAGAAATAATGATGGATGGACATTGATAAAAGGTTTCCCATCCATATTCCAACACAACACTAGTGATCAGATCCGGTAGTGGCGTTGACGCAGGGAAGAAGCCCATTTCCATCATCAGATCATCATTTTCTTTCTTTGTTGTTGGGCGCCTCCTGGTCGACGCAAGCTCGTTGCTCTCTGCTTTTGCTTTGCCCTTGTCTTGAGCAGACGCAAGGCGGGATTTTTGTCTTTGTTTGCATTCCCTTTCCTTGTATTGCTCTTCTTTTTCTCTTTCCCATTCCTCCACTCATTTTCTCTTACTTTCTCTGACGCGCTGTACATTTGCTTTGCGACGTCTTTCCTTCTTTTCTTTTTCTTCATCTTATCTCATTTCTTTTTCAAACTGCTCCGAGGCAAGCAAAATGCATTGCTCATTCTCGAGCCTTCTTCTTTCTTCTTCTGTCGCTCTTGCATTGTCTCGGCGCACGTCCTCATCGTGAAGTTTCCTGGCCAAATCGCCTGATGCGATGATTTGGCACGCACGTGACATCTTTTCTTGCTTCTCCTCTACTTTTTTTTTTCTTTTCTCCTCCTCCTCTGCTATGCGTTGAAAGAATAATGGGTCACTTGTGGACCCTTGCGGCGCATTCTCCTTGAGTCGTCGCATAAGAGGGGTGATGTCAAGGTCTTCTCTGTCTTCAGATGCAACCATTCTGATATGCGGTGATGAAACTTGTGGTTGCACTGATGCTCTAACTTGCGTTGACATCCCATCTTCCACCCTTGCAGTGGTTGATTCTTTGTCAAAATCTGGACTTTTCGCCCTCTTCCTTTTCTCCTCCTTCTTCAGGCCCTTCTCTTCTCACCTGCGTTGTTTTCTTTCACTCTTCTTCTTCTCTTTATTTTCCTTTTTCAACCGGGCAACTTCATCTCCTTCCACCCATTTTTCTTTACTTTTTCTCTTCTTTTTCCCTTCGGCCGTCCCTGGCTGCTTCTTCACCTCTACGTCCTCCAAAACGGCCCTGATGGGTCCCTCATTGGAGTTTATTGGAACAGTCTCCTTAGGATCCACAACGGTCAGGGCCATTCTCCGTGAAGCCATTGCCAACTCTTCCTCTGACGGCAGGGGCTGGTTCACAACTTCTGTCTCCGGTAACCCCCCCTCTCATTCCAGATTGCTCAAAATGCACCCAAATACCTCCTTGTCATCCCTTGGCTTCAGTTCACTTTCAGTCGAAGGTACTGGGAGTGCCACCTCAGGTCCGGTGGTAGAGGCACTCTCCGTGCTCGGCCCCTCTCGGTTGGTGGGTGGTTTGGTTGCTATAGAGGTCTTTCGCTGTGGTTTTTCGGTGATTCTTGGTAAAGCCTTAGGCTGGGCGGCGAGGCGGCGGCTAGCAGCAAGGAAGGCCGCCTCCCGTGCGGTGACGGGGGCTTGAGAAGGGGACGATGGCTGGGAGGATGAGTATGAGGATTGTCCGGCCATTTACTTGGTTGAGTGAAAGAAATTGGAACACTTTTTGAACATAGGAAGAAAATCGGAAGGGTTCTGGTATACAGAGAATTCTTTAGGGTTTCTTTCACGAGAGATGCAAATGAGCCCCTCGGTTGAAGGAGGTGCGTTTTATAGGTTGGGCCTTGATGGGCCCAATGCAATCGTTGCGTGGCAAGCCTCGATATTTCAAAAAGCCTGCCGCCGTGCCACTCCCATTATGATTTAGCAGAAAGGACATTCTTTCGTCTGCTAAGTCATAATTCCCTTAGAAGCTGAAGCCATTCGACTCCCCTCTTCGCGAAGATTTATCAATTTTTTTTTTATTTCTCTTTAATCGGATGATCGCAATGTTATGTGATCAACGTAATGCGTCCGTTACCGCAAATGCATATTTGCGGAGGATGGGCACAACATATGCATTAGTGCAACACACCCCTCAACGCAACGCATTTTTTGAGGACAGGCACACGGTATTTCTACCAGCGCAACATTACCTTCGACATAGTGCATTTTTGCTGAGGATGGGTGCGGTGTACATATCGCGCAACTCATTCGTCAATGCAATGCATTTGAGGAAAACGGGCGCAAAGTGTTTCTATCATCGCATGATACACCCACCGTCATAATGCATACTGGATTTTATTTATTGTATCATCAACATCGTAACGCTTATCCCAAAACCAAACTGAGACGTTGCGGTGTTCATTTTTTTTTCTTTTTATTATTCATTCACAGAATTTAGGATCAACGCAAACTAAGGCTGAAATGTAAATAAAGTTAACTAGGCAACAAATTCAATTAACACAAGCAATAAACTAAGTTGAATAATGCAACAATAAAGTAATAAACTAATTTATGAAAGCGGTAAGAAAGCAGTAAAGAAAACAGTAAAGAAAGCGATAAAGAAAACAGTAAAGAAAGCGGTAAAGAAAGTGCTAAAGATAGTGTTGGATTTTATGTCCTAAAACTCATAGTTTGTAAATTAATAAACATATTCTGTTTTGTTTTTCGATAAAGTTATTATTGGAATTGTAATCTTGAATCCAATAAACTAAGGTCCTGAGGCTATTCAGTATAGTTTGAACTTTATGTAGTGACATAAATGTGGATCAAGTTCAAATATATAGTCAAAATCATCTATAGTATATGAATAAGGTTGGGCACCTTATTCTGAGGATACTATGGATGTAGCCCACTTTGTAGTTAGTACAAACGATGTGATCCTGAATCGTTCATATAGAGATATGTGAGTGGGGGCGTCCTATGCAATGAGTTTGCATAAGATTGAACCATGAAATAGTCACTTTTTACGTTCTAAATGCTGTTTTATGTATAAAACTGACTATTTCGTTAATTGATGACCTAGGTAACTTAATCTTAATCCTGAGCTAACTATGAACTTCTGTTCACTCGGAATTATCCTTAGATATGCATAGGTAAGAGCAGCTCATCATCGCTGGCCCAATAAGCCTCCCATTTTAGGGGTAAGATCGAGTGGATAGCTGGGAACATAGGGTGCAAGACGGAATTCACTCCTACCTGTTATAGGGATAGTAGATAGGTTGTTCCCTTTAGTACTGAATCCAGGTCTTGAACAAGGGGCCCCACCCTCTTTTTGGCCCGAGATAGGTTCGGTTTATAGGTTGGACCTTAAACCAATTGTTCATTTGAGGATCAGTGGAACTTAAGGAATAAGATGTAGTCTCGGGGGTTAAATGGTGTTTATGACCCAACCGAGATTACAAACAACCTGTGAAGGATTAGCTTACTAATTATTGTTATATCAGATGGAAAAAAATATATCTACAGTGAGGGGAGTGAAACTACAAGACTTTAGTGGAATGACCCGTTAGTTAATAAATATTGATTAATTAGGTTAAAAAGTTTTACCGGTTAATCTCGGATTGTTGGAGCCCATGATCTGTAGGTCCATTAGGTTCCCCTACTAGCTCATATGGAATAAACTTAGAACAGTATGATAGAATAATTCGAATTGTTCGAATTAGGTGAAGAGAGAGAAACCGACAAGTATATGTGATATAGTAGTCGGTTTTCAGTTTAGAGATACAACTTTAATATATAAATGTGATTTAAATATCAAGAATATGAATACGTTTATATTCGGAAGCTCGGAAATAATGGAAATGGTTAAAGATGTAAAAAGTCAAAGAGTTGACTTTTGACTTTGAAAAGTCAAACTTTGACTGACCTTATATTCAAATGTGATTTGAATTTCGAGAAAATGAATGCAGATTCATGCTCGGGAGGTCAAAATTAGTCAACACGGAAAAAATCATAAAAAGTCAAAATGCTGAGTTTTTGGTCAAGGTTTGACTTTGACTAAATGACTATTTTGCCCTTTGACTAAAGTTAGTGGGAAAATCCAGACTTTTGTTGGATAATTGCACTAACAACATAGTGGACTAGGTGTTGGCTTATAGTGGAGACATTAAGCCCATTTAGATAGTGGATTCTAGGGGTTGGGTTTTTATGGATTTGTTTCATGTAATTGTTGCATGGCTTTTTTCTATAAATTGGGCTTTCAATTTTGGATTAAAGACTTTTGCCATTTTTTTGCAAAAATTAGTTTTCATAAATGGGCTGTAAAATTAAAAACCCAAAACCCAAATTCATTCTTATTTTCCATCTCTTTTCTCTCTCTCAGTTTTCTTCATCCATCGGGTCCCACAACCCGGTTCTAAGTCCAGAGGATAGTAGGTCAACTCTAGTGGTGGTTCGAAAGAGTTCGGGTCGAGATTCAACGAGGAAAGGCGGTTTTCGGAAGCTTCAAAGGTAAGTTATTTACTGTTTTTTCCTTCAATTGCATGCTATTTTGCTTTAAATTAAAAGTAATTAGAGTGTAATTAGATCCTAATTCCGCTGCGTATATCTCTTGTTCCATCAGATAGTGATAGGGATGCTGATTGAAAAAGGTTCTTCAGGGTTACCGCAAGCGATCAATCTTGCTTGCCTAAGTCGATGGTCTCCATGCGTCGTTCCACATTGCCCCTATAGTAGGGCTTAATTCGTTGACCATTGACTTTGAATGCGCTGTTTCCATCCTCGGTTGTTAGCTCTACTGCGCCATGGGGAAAGATAGTCTTGATGGGAATGGCCCAGACCAGCGGGACTTCAACTTTCCTAGAAACAATCACAAATGTGCGTTAAATAAAAGTACCTGTTGACCCACGAAAAACGTCCTCTTGCTTATGCGGTCGTCATGCCACTTCTTGGTTCGCTCTTTATAAAGCTTGGCATTTTTGTAGGCATTCATTCAGCATTCGACCAACTCATTCAACTGTAACTTTCGGACTTCCCCCGCACTTGATAGATTAAAATTCATCTTTTTACTTGCCCACATTACCTTGTGTTCCAGCTCGAGAGGCAGATGGCAAGCTTTTCCGAAGACCAAGGCATATGGGGACATATCGATTGGAGTTTTGAAGGCAGTCCTGTATACCCATAATACTTCATCAAGCTTGGATGACCAATCTTTCCTGGAGGTACTGACTACCTTCTCTAAGATGGTCTTGATTTCTTTGTTAGAGATTTCTGCCTGCCTATTGGTTTGTGGGTGATATGCAGTTGCAACTCTATGGCTGACATTAAGTTAGTGATGATGCGGTTGATGAAATGTGTGCCTTCATCGCTAATTAAGGCACGGGGCGTTCCATATCGCATGAAGATATTTTTCTCGAGAAATTTCACCACTGTGGCCGCATCGGTTTTAGCACATGTAATGGCCTCAACCCACTTTGAAACATAATCAACCGTAACCAAAATATATTGATGACCCTCTGAAGGCGGAAATGAGCCCATGAAGTCGATTCCCTATACATCAAACAATTCAATTTCTAAGATCGAAGTCAAAGAAATTTGCTCCCATCTGGACATGTTCCCTGTACTCTGGCATCTTCGCATTGCACAACATGGGCATGGGCATCCTTGAATAGCATTGGCCAAAAATAGCCGCTCTGTAGTACTTTTACGACGGTCCGCTGCCCTCCAAAATGTCCTTCATAAAGGGACTCATGACAAAGTTCTAGAATGTGCTTGGTCTCGTGCTCAGGAACACATCGACACAGAATATGATCAGGTCCGAGTCGATACAAGAATGGATCATCCCATAAATAAAACTTGGCTCCGTGTCTCAACTTCTTCTTTTGCTGGTATGAATAGTCTTCGGGTACTTGGCCGCAAACTATGAAGTTTACAATATCTGCATACCATGGGACATTAACGTATACCGTCATAAGTTGTCGTCAGGGAATCTCTCTTCAATTTCTTTCTCTTTCTTCTGAACCTCGCAATTTTCTAATCAGGACAAATAGTCTGCGACTTGGTTCTCAGTGCCCTTCTGGTCTTTGATCTCTAGGTCAAATTCTTGCAGGAGTAATACCCACCTTATTAGTCTTGGTTTTGCATCCTTTTTCGTCATGAGGTATTTGATCGTAGAATGATTAGTATACACCACTACATTATCCAATCAGGTATTGCCGAAATTTCTCCAAGGCAAACACCACTGCGAGCATTTCTTTCTCTGTGGTTGTATAATTTTCTTGTGAATCATTCAGCGTCTTACTGGCATAAGATAGGATGCAAAATCTTATCTTTGCGGTGACTCAAGACTACGCCCACTGCATATCCACTGGCATCACACATCAACGTAAACGGTTGCGTCCAATCAGGCGCAACCAGAATAGGTGCGGTGATGAGCGTATTTTTCAGCTTGTGGAACGCTTCGACGCATGCGTCATTAAAATCATATTCGTGGTCAATCTCAAGGAGCACACTTAGGGGTCTTGCGATCTGAGAAAAGTTGTGGATGAATCTTCGATAGAACCCCGCATGTCCCAGAAAACTCTTGAGTGTTTTCACATTGACTGGTGGTGGTAATTTGGATATTGCGTCAATTTTTGCTTGATCAACTTCCAACCCTGCCTTTGATATCTTGTGACCTAGCACTATTCCTTCTTCTACCATGAAATGGAATTTCTCCCAGTTCAGAACCAAATTTGTTTCAACGCATTTCTTCAAAAAATTTTCCAGATTTGATAAACAAGAGTCATAGGTGTTGCCAAAAATCGAAAAGTCATCCATGAACACCTCGACTGACTCCTCCAGGAAATTTGAGAAAATGGTCATCATAAACCTTTGGAAGGTGCTTGGTGCGTTACAGATTCCAAATGGCATGCGACGGAATGCAAATGTGTTGAATGGGCACGTTAAAGTTTTTTTGTCCTGGTCTTCCGACGCAATCACGATCTGGTTATACCCTGAATAGCCGTCAAGAAAACAAAAGAATTCATTCCCTACAAGCCGATCCAACATTTGATCAATGAGCGGGAGTGGAAAATGGTCCTTCTTTGTGGCCAAATTTAGCTCGCGATAATCCATGCATATTCTCTACCCCGTGGTTGTTCTAGTTAGAATTAATTCATTTTTGCTGTTGGTGACGACTATCATGCCCCCTTTCTTTGGAACGCACTGCACTGGGCTTACCCAACTGCTATCAGATATGGGTTAAATAACGCCTGCATCAAGCCACTTCACAATCTCTTTCTTTAGAACCTCCCTCATGGCAGGGTTCAATCGGCGATGGCTCTCTAGTGATCCTTTTTTTCCTTCTTCAAGACTTATCTTGTGCATGCAATACGAGGGACTGATCCCTCGAATGTTCGCCAAGGTCCATCCCAAGGCTTTTGTGTATTTCTTGAGGATCTGAATAAGTGCTTCCTTCTTCTCTTTGCTCAGCGAGGCAGAGATTATAACTGGTAGAGTGTTGTTGCCTCCTAAATAAACATATTTGAGGTGCACTGATATCACCTTCAACTCCAACATGGGTGGTTCTTCCAAAGATGGCTTAGTTCGTTGTGTTGCTCGTTCAGATAACTTTATTGCTTCAAAATCTGGTTCAGTTTGTATTGCGGCACAATTCTCCTCCAACATTGCGCCAATCTCAGTCTTCTTTTTCCCATTCTTCTCGAAACTCGTGCCATTGTTCTTCCTGTAGTTCTCCAACATACTGGCAATTTTCCATATCACTTGGGTATTTCAACGCAATGAGAACGTTGAACTTTACTTGCTGATTGTCGACTCTTATGGTAAGTTCTCCTTTCTATACGTCGATTAGCGCTCTCCCCGTTGCGAGAAATGGGCGACCCAAGATGATCGGCACCTCAGTGTCAACTTCGTAATCCAATATAATAAAGTCAGCAGGAAAAATGAATTTATCCACTTGCACAAGTACATCTTCTATCTTGCCCTTTAGATGCGTTATTGATCTGTCAGCCAACTGCAACATAACTATAGTGCGTCTTGCGTTGCCGATGTTTAACTTCTTGAAGATTGACAAGGGCATCAGGTTTATACTTGCCCCTAAGTCACATAGTGCATTTTCGACTTCTTTACCCCTTATTGAGCATGGCAATGTGAAACTCTATTGGAAAGGAATGAATTTTATTATTATTAGGGATGGATGGGGTTGAACATGAAATCATACGTTAGATATGGCTTATGCATTTGCACCCATGCTTGTAAGGTCATGCGTTGGAATGAATATGCGTTAATAAATGTATGCGATGACCATGTGTCCTATCACAAGTTTTCTTATGCTCGTGCCAAGTATAATGCAAACGTAAGTTTCTCAAGTAATCCGAGGTCGAACACGGGGACCTGTCACTCAATAATGCTCGTGAAGTGATGCGTTTGAGGCGATGAATAAAAATAAAAAGAAGAAGGTTTAAATGATTTACACACTACTCCTACTTCTAACTGAACAGATTGAGCAATAGAAGACTTGCGATGAGAATAGGTAGAGACACAACAACCATCAACGCATAGTAATGTTTACTATCTTAAATCGCCCGAGTAATCCCAGCTCATTGCACTAATGCATCGGACACCTCTCGGTGGTCAGTCGCATGACTATATCTCTATAGTGCATGGTTGCGTTGAGCATAAGATTGTGCCTATCTTTAGGAATAATGCATACTTTGCTTTAGTGCGTTCCATCTCTTACCTTCTCAGGCAGTTAGACGCGGCTATTTAACTCATAGACAAGCAATGCATCATCCCATAGACAGGTGTTGCTATAGCCTTTCACCAAGCAAAGAGGATTAACTCACTATACTCACACAACGCACACCTCTCGGTGGGTTGTTACATGCGTCCTATATCTAGGCTACACGATTAAGCATGCGTCCTATCTCTATTTGATCACCGCAACTTCCATCCATTGGACGCATGTGATTACCATATGTGTTCGTGCATTAGACGCATGCGTTTGTCTTTGCGGTCGCCTGGCTTCAGTGCATATGTTTGATTATGATTTCTTATTTACAGTGCATGCGTTTGATTCCTGCGATAGCTACAAAAATAGACACTTTGGCACAAAATAACGCATAATATTGGGTCAGTGAGGATTTTGGTGCTAATTGACGCAAAACTCAACTTTTCACAAATTCTAAGTATTATCATCGCGTTTTCTACCTGTTAGCCCTCATAATTCTAAATAAAAGGCTTATAATAACCGGCATTTCTGCCAGTTATCAAACTCCCTGGATCTTTCATTTTATTGGGGATGTTGTTCTGGAAGAGTGCACTACATTCATACGTTAGTGCGACAGTTTCATTTTCCCCGATCTTCCTCTAGTTGGCGAGTAAATCCTTGAGGAATTTCACATAGCTCGACATTTGTTCCAGCGCTTCTACTAAGGGAATGTTGATATGTAACTGTCGGAGAACATCCAGGAACCTCTTGAATTATTTACTATCATCTTTCTTTTTCAGCCTAGACGAGAAAGGTGGAGGATCCCGTCGTACTTCCTGATCGTTTGACTGTTCATTGAGGTCCCTTGCTTGCTGTGTTTTTTAGGCTGGAGGTTGTGATGACTTTGATTCTGATTCTTGTTGAGATTCATTCTTTGTAGAGGTAGTTGTTTCTGAACTGGTAGATCTGGTGTTTGTGATTGAGCAGTCATTGTTGGTGATTAAGTCTTTTGGCCGTTTTACTGATTCTGGTACTAGTGGCACAAGAACCGTCTTCTTACCGCTTCTCAATGTCACTACTTAACATTATTCCTTGCCGCTTGGTCCCGGTGCTTTTGAGCTGCTGGGTAGCGTACCAGGTGCTCTATTCTTAAGCTCGTTCGCAAGCTATCCAACCTGCACCTCAAATTTCTAATGGAAGAAGCTTGCGACTGCATGATTGCCTCGTTCTTTATGATATATTGTTTCAATAGTGTTTCCAAAGACGAGGTACTAGAAGAGGTGTTAGAAGAGGACGGGTGGTTTAATGGCTGTCTATTGTGAAAATTACCTTGGCTTTGATTCTGATGATGGAAAACCGGAGGATTACCTTGATTCCCGGGATGACTGTTCTGATGATTCCTTTGGCCCCCCTGGTTATGATTCCCTCCCCAACTAAAGTTGGGGTGATTCCGCTAACCAGGGTTGTAGGTGTTGCTAAACGGGTCATTGTGAATAGAGTATACGGATTGTGGATTTGATGGGCAGACTTCCACTGAGTGCCCCTCTCCGCATTGAACGCAGCTTACTGCTGCCATTTGCATCAACGCATTGGCTTGCGCTGCACTTTGAGANTTGCATCAACGCATTGGCTTGCGCTGCACTTTGAGAGAGATGTCCTTGATTAATAGCCATAGTCTGGAGGAGCGAGGTTACTGTGGCCATCTAGGCAGCCAGGGTGGTCATTGTATCAGCTGGTACAATGGCACTTTCTGCTCTTCTTCGTTCCGAGCCTCTTCCCCCATACCCGTTATCCATCCAATCATTCGTATTTTGCTAAATGCGATCTAAGATGATCTTAGCTTCTGTATACGTCTTGTCTATGAACCCTCCTGCCGCGGAGGCATTAGCAACTGCTTACGTTGATCGATCCAAGCCATTATAAAAAGTTTCCATCAGAATGCAATCGGGAATCCCGATGTGCGAACAGTTCTTCACTAATCTTCTGAATCGCACCCAGGCAGTGCTCAGAGTTTCACTTTCCATCTGTTCAAAATTTAACACGGCCCTCCGTCTTATTGCGTTGATGGCAAGCGAGAAAAATTTCTTCATAAACCTCTCAACCAACTGATCCCATGAGTTGATTTCATTTAGCTCTAATGAATGAGCCCGCCTCTTTGCTTCATCCGCAGTGTATACGGGAAAAGATACAGCCTAATTTCTTCAAGAGTTACACCAGGAATAGAGAATGTGTTGCACATTTCAACGAAGCTAGTCAAGTGAGCATGCGGGTCTTCACCTTGTAGACCTCCAAATTGCCCCGCATTTTGGATCATTTGTAGCATGACCGGCTTTACTCAAATCTTGCATTCTCCTCAACCGTGGGTCTTGCAATTCTGGGCGAGAAGTCATATAAATTGGGTGCTACATAGTTCCTCATTGGGATATTGCGATCGGCAATAAGAAAAATAGGGTCTTGCATCGGCCGATTAACCCCTTGATTCCCATTGGGCCTATCATTATTATTCGTCATGTTCCTTCTTCGCCTAATTCGGTTCGTCGGGCTCGTGCGCAAAAAGTACGCTCGATCTCTGGGTCAGCTTCGAATTCTAGATCAGTTCCAGTACTCATAAACCGTTAGCCCGCTCTTCGCGATAAACAGACAGTACAGCAAAGATCTGTCTTGCAAAATACCACATGATTATTCAACACTAAACGTTGCCAATCCCTGGAAACGATGCCAAAAACTTGATAACTAAATTTGTTTATCTTTATCTATATCTTATATCTTTATCAAAAACTTGTAATGCTAAAAATTTGTACTCTTTATCTAACTAATGCGTTGCATATGAATGATTCAAGTTCTTTCTGATAAAGATATTGTTGCGATACTACGTTCTAAATGTATGTGATGATAATGATATGCTTCGTACTAAACGATGATGTAGTGTGTGTCATAAGTTTTCTTACCCTGGAATCAAGTATAATTCCAACGCAAGTTTCTCAGATTGACCTGAGGTCGAACATGGGGATTGTTGTCAATGCGATACTAATGTGGTAAATACGACCGGTTTAAAATAAAGAAAAATGAATTGGGTGTGCAGAAAAGTAAATTGCGATGAATAAATTGTGTTGTAAATAAAATGCATTAAAGTAAATTGTGGTGATAAAATAAATGTCTAAACTATTAATGATACAAGGTGAGGACTGGCTGTGAAATTGTGCAAAAGAATCTAATGAATGCGGTGGCAAATCTTGTGAATGAATCAGAAAGAGAATGGGTTGAGGGAAAGGACATCGCAAGTTCGTCAATCTTGTTGAGGACACAACTGAGGTTCCGCTTTCCCTTGGCCTATACCTTTCACTGATCGGTCGCGTTCCCATACGTCTACGGTGAAACAGGGATGAACGTGATGAACGCAAAGTTGTTTCCATCTCTGGAAATACTTCTCGCTTTAGTTAGTGCATTCTTCCAACCTTCTCTCGATAGGCGGAATAACATCTTCACTTCTGCTCTCACAGGTGAAGATGTCGTCGAGCATGCTTTAGCTAAACTCAGCCAATTTCCTTAACAAGGATTAACTCACTCCTTAATTCTTCCCCTTTACCCAGAGGTTAGTGACACATGATGGAGAAAATAGATGATGAATGAGTGGAAAAGAACAGAGAAATGACAATGATTACGATAATGATATTAAATCTAAGGATCAGCATTTGATACAAATTGTGAATGAAAACTTAAAGAAAGATGAACACAGTAGATGAATGGAAGAATAGAAAAAATACGGAAAGAATGTCAATGTCTTGACACAGATCCCGATCGAAGACGTTGTGCTTGCCGGCGTATGGATGAAATGGAGTGGAAAGCTTCCCTCTCAGGCTTGCATTCCAAGTAGAAGTGGCCTCTCGCACAGAGCTTCTTCTTCAAGAATGGAAAGAATTTCTTGCTTGGAGACTTATCTTTCAATCTTGTCTCGTCATTCTCCCGGATTTTCTCTGGATTGTCTCTTCAGACCAGCCTTCTTTACATTTAATTTGAGGAAGCTATTTATAGACCTTGGCTCTTGTATTAGTGGTCCCACTTTGTAAATCTGATAATTCCTGCCATGGCGTAGTAGAAATGTCTGCTTTGCTCCACAATCAATTTGTCATAATCGTACAACAGAAAAGCTGTACACTTGTCGGAAATCCATGCGAATGCATTGCTCTTCTCATCTTTGATCGATCGTCGCATGCGGTGTAGTTGTTTTGATCTCTTATTGATTATCGCATGCGGTGGAAATGTATTAATCGTTTGAATCCATGATCGATCGTTGCATGCACTGCAATTGCGTTGATCTTTTTCGTTCTTGATCAATTTTTCGCATGCTATGATAATGCGTTGTTCAATATGTCCTTGAGCGAATTTTACATCCGGAGACCTATTTCCTGCAAAACAAAGACTTAGACATTCCATTCCGTCATCGTAATGGGGTTGCAGGTGTGTTCTGGACACTTTACAATTTTCGTATTTCTAAGCCAATTTCTATACTGTCGACGCAACTTTTCCTTCTTTTTGCCACATAATCTAAATAAAACGATAGAAATAACTTTTATTTCTACAAGTTATCAACGTGCCCGGTGCCTATTCACATCGTCATCTTATCAGTCTCAAGCTGTCGCCAAGATCTAATCCCCTGAAAAGAAGAACAAACATGGTTAGTGGCGCCTGAATCAATTATCTAGGCAGAATCATCATTCTCCACTAAACAAGTTTCAAGCACCAGTAAATCACATTTACCTTTATTGGCCTTAGCCTTAGCCTTGGCTGCTTTCTTCTCTTTCAGATACCGAGGACAGTTCCTCTTCTAGTATCCATCTTGGTTGCAATGGAAACATTTTCCTTTAGCAACTTGTGAATGCCTCCTTGGGGCGACAGGCGGTGAGTTAGCAGGTGCCTTCCCTTTTCCCTTACCATCCTTCTTCTTCTTCCCTTTTGTAGAGTTAGAAGTAAAAGGTGCAGACTTCGTTCCTGAGGTCGAACCTCTTAGGCCTTTTACTTAGAATTATGAAGGTTGTTAGGCAGAATATGTGGTAATCATGATAGGAATTCACAAGAATAAGAGTTTGCGTCGATCAGCATGGCGAATCTCAGCTAACCCGTTATTTTGCATTAATTATGTGTTCAATGTTCTATTTTTGTAGCTAATGCAGGAAATGAATGCAAACGTGGAAACCGGACCACCGCATGCAGAGAAACACTCCATCACAAAGGTAAACGCATCGATCAACACATGGATGTTGCGGTAATCAGTCGTATGCGTCCATCGCATGGAAGTTGCACCCGTCAAACGATTGCAGTCATCATGTAGAGTTGTAGCATTAAGTAAATTTTTGAAGAAGCTCCTCCTACACCATCCTGCACCATCGTGAAGAAGCTTCTCCTACACCATTGTGTAGAGTTGCAACATTAAGCATTAAGCGATTGCGGTCATCGTGTAGACCGCATCTCATGCAACACTTAATTTTTGAAGAAGCTCCTCCTGCACCACCTCAACATCCTCCTGCCTCTCAACATTGATTTTCACATTTTTTATGCGGCCATTTTATATTTTGTATTCAATTCATTTATTTTTTTAAGTTAATAAAAAATTCTTTGACTCTTGTACAGGGAACAAATTTTGTGTTGCGTTAATTTGGAATTATTTATACTTTGTTAATATTCAATACAATGAGTACATATTCATTCCACTTTTGCTTGTGCCTTTCTCTTTATCATCCTTTGTCAATACTTACAATGTTCTTAATCTTTTACTTCTGCGTTCTTCATTGTGTTGCTATGATGTAATATATGTTTATACTTAGAAACATTTCCCATACTTTATAAATTCTGACTAACACTTAGTTAATTCTTAGTTTAGCAGTACTTTACCTTTTATCTTTCAAAGTTCTGCTCAAACCTTCTTTTTGAAAATTTTCTTCTAAGTGTTCGTCTAGTCTATCTAAACAATGCAATGCGGACCTTGCTCATCTTTAAATTTGGGGGTGGGAAAGGTTTGAGCAGATAAGATCAAGAATATGCAGTTTTTAAGAAAATGCGTTCATTTTCTGATTAAAAAAAAATTATGCAAAACTCAAATGTCAGCGCAAGGGAAAACTTTAAAAATGTTCCCAACCTGATAAGAGTTTAGTTGTGAAAGGAGCCTGCTCATAGTTGGATGTTCGTATGACACCTGTAGGAGCAAGCCAAAATGAAGGTGGGCTTCCAAGATCAATGCAGTATGAAAATGAAAAGAAAATAATAAAAAAAAATATATGATAAAAGATGTAAGAGACAACTCCTCAGAATATCATGAGTTAAAATTGAGATTGGCACACAACCGTAGTTGGATGTTCGCATGACACCCGTGGGAACAAACCAAAACGAAGGGTGTAACCATGACCAACAGTCTCTTGTAAATGACACAAAAGTTTTGACCACTACACATAGACGCATCAAGTTGTTTTGACAAAGAAGAGATAAACATTCTATTTTAAATAAAGCTAGAAAAGCATCTTTGAGCAAAATTTTGTTATATAGAAGAATAAAGTAGGGCTTTGTTAAGAATTAGCAAGGATAGGAAGAAATTATGTTGTCAAGAAATGTGCCTAAGTGTAACATTCAGAGCAACCAATTGACGCAGAAATATAGGATAGAAATTGAGCATTATTGCCTTAGTAGAAGATATGCTCGAGGACAAGCATATATCTAAATTGAGGGTTTGATAACTTATAGAAATACAAGTTATTTGTACTGCCTTATCTAGATATTGCAGCCAAATGAGAATAAATATGTGCTGATTGTATGAAAATTAGCTTAGAAATACAATAATTATGAATTATCACAATTACACCCACTAACATCATTAAGATGGAAGAAAAGGATATTTCTACTCTATTTTGCAGGAAACCAAGTCACCGCTTGCGATCAAGGTTCAAGACGAACTGACCAACGCATCTCTATCACATTGCGCCCGTCAATCAACAAGAAGAGACGATTAACGTAATGACGGCGCAATGCGAAAGTCGATCTAAAGCTGAACTTCAACCGCATGCGGTAATAAAAGCAACACCACATTCAAGCACCCGATCGAAAGATGCAGCTGAGCAACGAAATTGCGGAGGATTGTGACACGTGTACAATTAACCATTGTGCAGATTTGACGGTTTGATTGCATAACAAAAGGAATAATTATCCCACCATTTTCGGAATTTCCATAACAAAAAGGGGGGACCACGAGCCAAGAGTCAAAGCTTTTCACCTATAAATACCCCCATAGACTTTAGTGAAAAATATACTTGAAACGGGGCTAATTGATGCTAGATTATTGAGAGAAAGGCTGAGCTGAGTGTTGATCGGAAGAAATCCAGGAAGAGAAGAGACAAGGCCGAGAGGTGAGTATCAGTGTTATTTTGCCAGATCCCCGTCACGAAGCTCTATACTCAGATCCCTGCTACTGATTGAGTAAGCCTGAGAGGGAAGCTCATTCTTTCGCACGATCCATCCACACCGGCAAGCAAATCTCCATCCAGATCAGCACCAAGACGTTAGCGCTTATTTGTATTTGTTTCATCTTCTTTATCTCTTCGTTCACAAATCATGTATCAAACGCTAAATAGATTTATTGAATGTCTCGATTGTTTTCATATCCCCTTCTCTGTCTATTTTCGTTCCTCCATTTATCGTTTTCTTCATGAAGTTTTCTTAATCCCTTGGTAATTAATATGGATTAAACGAGTGACTTAATCTGTGATAAAGAGATAAATGCGTTTAGCTAAGGCATGGTAGACGACATCTTCACCTGTGAGAGCAGAAGTGAAGATGCCATTCTGATCTATCGAGTGAAGGCTAAAAGAATGCGTTAACTGAAGCGAATAGTACTTCCAGACATGGAAGGAACCTTGCGTTCATTACGTTCGTCCCTGTTTCACCACAAAAATGTGAGAACGCGGCCAATCATCGAGAGGTGTATGCCAAGGGAAAAGTGGAACCGTACTTATGTCATTAACACAATTAAGAACTTGCGATGTTTATATTAGTTATCTGTTTCTCTTTCTGCTTCATACATAAGACTTGCCAACACATCACACGATCTTTGTATAATCTTCACAGTCAGCCTCAACCTTAGTATCTTGCATCATGAAATCTGTATCTTGTATCATCTTAGCTTAGGTTTATTGCACTTTATTTTATTATCGCACTTTTACCGCTTTACTTTACTTTATTGCATTTTTAATACTTGTACACAACTCTTTTAAAATTGAAAACCCCCGGTCGCATATATCATAAACATAACGCAATAACCTCAAACAGTCCCTGTGTTCGACCTCGGATCACATCGAGAAACTTGTGGCGGAATTATACTTGGTTCCAATGCAAGGAAACTTGTGACAACGCACAGCATACTACAAGAACATTCATTAATAATGCATATCTAGAAGTAGTATCGCATAAATTGAACCAAGTCAGGTCATCATTGCATATCATTGGACTTGCATCTTGTGTGCATTGTATAGCTTTTGTCGTTACAGTAAAGTCAGCAACATTCAACTGCCCGGGAGTGTAAGTGGTTGGACGCATTAAGCAATGCATGCATTGTTCACTAGAGATAGGAGTAATCTTGCGTCAACCAAGTTCATACGTTTGTCTTGTTTTATGTTGTGCCCAACACCCCTTTAGAGCTACTCGAAAGAGAGTCTAAAGAAAGAACCTAATGACTCGAGAGAGCTAGGTTAGAATCTAGACTCGAGAGAGCGAGATTAGATCGGCATAAGCAAGAGACAGGGACTTAGAGATAAGCTCTGTTTGTCAACACTGCATCGCATGCACCCTAGGAATAGGTATGATATTATGTGGTCGCCTTATTTGTGTGTGTGTCACTCTGTCATCGTATAAATAAGAATAGAGGCTTATGTGTAGGTCCTATAGACTTATCACATATATCGCATGCGTTCTAGCATAAGAAGCTGTAGCATTCGCATCGAGAGGTGGTTTGCTATTGTATGTGTGTTGCGTGATCACATTGGCTTGCGTTGACTAGGATTGCCCTTGCGGTCACTCCTAAGGGTTGCAATGAATTCATCTCCACATTTTATCTATTTTCCCATACATTTATTTCATGTCAAGTGTTGTCGTATCTCTACCTCTCATGCATATTCTTATTGCATTGTCTGTTAGATAGGAGTAGGAGTAGAGTTAACTTAGCAACATCCCCTCCATTCTTTTATTTAAATCGTCGTATGAACATCACCGCATACATATAGCTACAAGTTCCTGTGTTCGACCTCGGATTATCCGAGAAACTTATGTTCGCGTTATACTTGACATGAACGCAAGAAAACTTGTGGTAGGACGCATGGTCATCGCATACATTCATTAACACATCAGCATTCTAACGCATATCTTAGGAATATGCATTACATACCGCGTCCACAGGATTTTGGTTGTCGAGCAAAATTGACTTCTAAGTTTCCATCATCAATACATTGCGCCCATGTTCTGTTTTATTTAAAAAGAGAATTAAATTGCGAAAAATGTTAAACGTATGTTTGCAAATACAAACAAACGGAGCATTTAAGCTCCCGAGGACCATTTACGTAGCAGATGAAAGGACATTTTTGTCTTCTAGTGCCTTAATGGTAAGGGGCACGACAGGCTTTTGGGATTCCCAAGGCCTGTCGTGCGCATTTTCTGCATTCGTTGGGCTTCCCAAGGCCCAACCTATATAAGCCCTCAGCCTCACCGAGTCACCTTCTTCTGCATTTTCACTTGAATCTACCTTCTCACAGCTTTGCATACTCAAAATCTTACCCCGTTCTTCCCCTACGTAAAAGCTCCACTATTCTTTCCCTTCACCGGAGTCAATGGTCAGCCAATCATCCAACTCTTCTTCCCAACCTTTGTCCCTCTCCAAAACCCCAGTCTCAGCCCGGTAAGCAACCATTCTAGCTACTAGTCGCTGCTTCGCAATCAGTTCCTAGAGTTGTCGGAAAGCCCAAGCGTAAGCCGTCAACATTTGCATCACCATCCATTCACCGAGAGGGGCTAAACATAGAGAGCGCCCCTACCACCAGTCCTGAGGTGGAACTCCCATTGCCTCCAACTGAGAGTGAACAACAAAGAAAAGATGACAGAGAGGTCTTTGGGAGCATTCTAAGAACTTGGAGAAGGATGGGAGGTTACTTGAAGCTGGAGTAGTGAACTGGCCCCTGCTGTTGAAGGAGAAGTTGTTCGCGGCATCGCAAGGGATGGCCCTTGCAATCTTTGATCCTAAGGAGAATGCGCTAGCAAACTCCAATGAGAGACCCATCAGGGTAGTTATGGAGGATGTGGAAGCAAGAAGGCGGGTAAAGCAGCTCACAAAAGAGATGGAGAAGGAAGTAACAAAGGCCCAACCGCAAGAAGAAAAATGGGCAGAAGATGATGAAGAGGCTCGGAGTGAAAAATAAAGAAAAGAAAAAAAGAAAGTCGAAAGGAGACAATGCAAGCGTGAAGAGAGGCGTCTGAGGAAGGAAAAAGAACAAAGGTAGAGGGCTGAGAGCCCTGTATTCGAAGGAGAATCCACATCTGCAAAGGTGAAAAGGGGGATGTCAGTGCAACCAGAACCAATATCACAGGAACAGTCCTCATTACCGCATCAACGATTAGCTAAGATGGGGGCTCAACTCCGAATTTCGGATGAAAAGGAAGATCCTGACATTGTCCCACTAATGCAGTGCCGCCGTCCGCGGGCTGAAGTGAGAAAGCAGGGGAATGTGCCACAGGGTTCACTGTGGACCCAGAAGTGGTAGACCACATAGAGAAAGAAAGAGAAGAAAGGAAGAAGGAGTTGAAGGAGAAGGAGGAAAAGATGGCACAGGCACGCCAAATCATTGCCTCAACCAATTTGACTAGAAAGCTTCATGATGAGGAGGTTCGTCGTGTCAACGCAATGGCGAAGAAGAAAGCGAATAAAAAGCTCGAAGACGAGCAGTGCATTGCGCTCGCTGCCGAGCAACTTGAAAAAGAATTGCAAGAAGAAAAAAAAGTCAAGAGGAAGAAGAAGGACAAAAAGGAGTTGCGCAGAAGAGCCAAAGTGTAGTGCAACATTGAGTTGGAAAGAAAGGAAATAGAAGAATGGGAAGGGGAAAAAAAGAGCAGGAAAATGAACGGGCACGCGTCAAACGACAAAGGACTCGCCTTGCAGCCACTTAGGAAAAAGGAAAGGAAAAGGTGGAAGGCAGCGAGTCTTCACCAACCAGAAGGTGCCCAAAAGTCAGAAAAGAAAATGACGACTTATTGATGGAGATGGGCTTCTTCCCTGCGCCAGCCCCACTACCAGATTTCATCATCAGCATCATGGTTGAGCTTGGATGGGACACTTTCTGTCAATGCCCATCCATAGTCATCCCAAAGGTAGTGCGGGCCTTTTATCAAGGCAAAACCCAAGACACCGAGGATGCGGTGATCGCCGACGGGAGGGTAGTGCCATTTAGCTCCTAGACATCAATTAGCTTTATAAGTTAAAGAATTTCCCAAAAGCACCCGGAAACAAGCTGATTGACGATCCTACTAAGGAGTATATTGAGGACGCATTAAGAATATTAGCATAACCAGCCACACTTGGACAGTGTCCTTAACTGGCATTAGGACCCTCGCATCTAACTGTCTGCTGCCAGAAGTGCGTCTATGGGTCTACTTAGTGAAAAAAGGTCATTCCAACCACCCATGACAAAAAAATTTCAAGGGATCGAGTTATGGTCGCATACTGCATTTCACGTGGCATCTCGATCGATGTGGGCAGATTAATTGCGAGGTAAATTAGAAGCTATGTAGGCCGCATCAGGGGTCAATACTTCTTTCCATGGACTATCTTCAGCCTCTGCTTATCTGTAGGCTCTGGCATCAAAGATGAGCCTATGTTAGAAGTCCATGGCCTCATTAACACTAAAATCCTGAGAGTTCTTCTCAAGGATTCACCTCATTGCCTCAAGTCTCCACCAAAGCGTCCCCTCATCAATCTTAATGCGTTGCAACCACCCAGACCCCAGACGACGGCAATGCAATGACAAAGGCAAGGAATTTATCCAAGGCAGTGCATCGCGTCAACCACCCAATGAACCCTTGGAAGAGCCTTCACCTTTAGTCATTCTACCACCAAGCCCCACTATTGATCCCCTTTCCCCTCTTCTCGATCATCTTGCAAACCTTCTTCTTGTCTCTGACTCTGACCCCCCATCACTAGAAAATCCAACAACCATCCCTCACCAGCCCACCAATTTCCTAGAGCTTCGCCACATGTTGATGACCCACACGGTTTGAGTGTTGGCCCTTCCACTCAGCCCCAAACTGATGCAGGCGAGACATCGATGGCACCTCCTCCCATCACATCCGTTGTTGCTACACTTGATGACGTTCAGGGCTTCTTAAACCATGAACTCCCCTTCTTCCACCAAACCCTCACAGAGCTACGTGAAAGCAACACAGAGCTGCGTCAGGCGATGATTAACATACAATGCAACATCTTCACCATTCGCCTGAATCAGAGGCAGTTAGCAGAATGCAACCATGAGTACTTCAACTTCTTAACCACATATTTAAATGGCCCCATGGTGCCTCCCCATCTGTGACAGCCACTTTACTTTCAAGAGGCGTTGCCTGGAGCTTTGCAACCTCCACCCAACAACAAGCCCTTGCCTCAAGTCTAAATTTGGGGGTGTATCACTTTCCCTACCTTTGTATTTTCTTCATTATCTTTTGAAATTTTTGTGCTTGTTACTATTACAATCTTCTGTACTTAGTCAATTTATGAATATTGAATGACTATCTTTCCTTATCCCTTGTGCTTGGCCTCTTTGTTTATCTCATCCTTTGTCAATTCAATGTTGTATTTCCTTTTTCTTCTTTTGCGCTGTTTATTTACGCTGCTATGATGAGTATTATGCATAACCTTAATGCAATTTCTTTACGTATCGCATGTTCTTCCTAACACTTAGACAATTCTTCGCAGTAGTTTCAACTTTACCTTATCTAGCACAAGACTCTGCTCAAACCTTCTTTTTAAAATGTTGATTAAGTGTTTGTCTCTTCTTTCCAAGCAATACAATGAGGACCTTACAACCCTTAAAATTTGGGAGTGGGAAGGGTCTGAGCAGATGTGATCTTAAAAAAAAAAAAGGGAAAACCCAAACTCCGCTGTCAGTACAAGGGAAAATCCCAACCTGATAAGTGTTAAGCCGTGAAAGGAACCTGTTCAAAGTTGGATACTTCGCATGACACCCGTGTAGGTAAGCCAAAATGAAGGTAGGTTGCCAGGATCGACATAACCAAAAAGGATAAAAGAGAAGAGACAACTCCACTATCCAGCTAAAGTAAAAACTTGGCCAAGGGACAAGAGTTAAAGTTGAGCCTGATACACAACCGAAGTTGGATGTTCGCATGACACCCGTGGGAACAAGCCAAAACGAAGAGTGTAGCCATGACCAACGATCTCTAAGATATGACGCAAACCAGGCATGACATAAAAGGTGCATTCCATTTTTATAAGAAAGAGAAAACATCTTTTCAAAACAATAAGGGAACTTTGAGCAAGAGGTTTGTCTAAAGTAGGACTAAAGTAGAACATTATGAAGAAACGTTCAAAGAATAGAAAGAACAAGTGATTTTAAGAAATTATATAGAGGAATAGCCATTTGAGTAGCTGATCAGCACAAAACAATGACTTAGGACTTAAGTTGAATTGCCTTAGTATAGGATGTGCTTGAGGGCAAGCTTACTTCTAAATTTGGGGGTGTGATAACTTGTAGAAATAGAAGTTATTTATATCTTCTAACTTAGAATATGCGGCAATAGGAAGGAAAAGTTGCGTCGAATGTAATGAAATTGGCTTAGAAACGTGAAGCTTGTAAAAGTATCGCAAACATACCCACTGACCACATTGCGAGGGCAAAAAGGATGTCTAAACCTTTGTTTTGTAGGTAGCAGGTATCATCGCATGCGGCAATTGCTCATGGATAATAAGATCAACGCATTCTCGGGGATTTCTAAGATCGTACAACTTTTTCTGACATACATCCTGACAAATTGAACGTGGAACAGAGCGGACATTCCCATTAGCCGCGACAAGAAAAACTAACTTTTCAGAGCAGGACTATTGAGGCAGGAGGTGCTAAAATCTATAAATAGCAACACTCAGCACAAGCTGAAAAAATGGGAGAAAAAGCTGAAAAGGAGACAAGGAGAATAACAAAAAAAAGTTTTGTGCAAGGAACACTCTTCTCCCAAGAACTCTCCTGAGAAGGAAGTTCTCCACCTCATTCCTCCACTCATCCAACGCACCGACAAGCAAGCAGCCCCGATCGGGATCCGTGCTAGGACATTGACACGTAGCTCTCAACTGTTCTTACTTTCTGTTCATCGTTTGTTGTTCATTTTCTATCTATAATTCATATCTTTGTAACAAACATTTTACCAATTAATATCACTACCATGTTCATCTTTATCTCTCTATTCACCATTATGCATCCATTATTCATTTCTTTCACCATGAGTCACTAAACTTCTAGGGCGTGGGGAAAGGATTGAGCGAGTGAGTCAATCCATGTTGAAGATGTCAGCTAAGTTTATTTAATGTATGCTCAATGGCATCTTCACCTGCGATAGTAGAAGTGAAGATGTTAATCCACCTCTCGAAAGAAGGTTGATAGAATACGTTGACTAAAGCAAGAAGTATTTCTAGAAATGGAAACAACCTTGCGTTTGGAAACGTTCGTCTCTGATTATCATAGAATTATGGTGACACGGACGATCATCGAGAGGTGTAAGCCAAGGGAAGACGGAACCTTAGTTGCATCCTTAACAGGATTGACAAACTCACGATAATTTTTTCCCCTAACTTGTTTCACCCTACGTTTTTATCCATAAGACTTGTCATCACATTCACTCATGCACAATTTCAGCTTTATTTGATACCTGTTTGTTAATTTACCATCGCATTTTACTCTCTAGCACTTCACAATCATAATTTGTTTACGATCGCACATATCACCTCATTGTCGCACAAACATTGCAAATCCTTGCGTTTGACTTAGGATCGTTATGAGAAACTCGCGGTGGAATTATACTTGGCTTCATCACGAGAAAACCTGTGATGCATATACACTATTTGAATGCATCAATTGGTATTTTACAACAAACTCTGTAACATCGTATATCATTTATCATCTATTAGCGCGATTAAGACATAGAAGATAGATCACGCAATTGCAGAGACAATAAACAAGTTTTGCATTGGCATATTCTAAGAACATCTAACAAAAGTTATGCGATTATTTAACTCATCGTTTAGCTAAGTG
This sequence comes from Benincasa hispida, assembly GCF_009727055.1. Classification (NCBI taxonomy): domain Eukaryota; kingdom Viridiplantae; phylum Streptophyta; class Magnoliopsida; order Cucurbitales; family Cucurbitaceae; genus Benincasa; species Benincasa hispida. The sequence goes on from NC_052360.1 coordinate 266,844, forward strand.
TCTGTCGCCTACAAAACACTACATGATCGTTTAGCTAACCCAAGCTGTCGCTTAGTAAGTCCTATTTACTTGACAACTTCTGTGAGATTATTATGAGAGGGAAAAATCTCAAAAAACAATTTTGCAAAACTTACTAAAATTAGGAAAACAATTTTCCTTTTATCTCACGGTTACCATGAAAACCACCAATAACCTCCCACTCAATTGGTTATTAGAGAAAAAGAATTAATTATCCAATAATTAGTATTATTATAAAAATAAATGATAACCAACTTATCATACTATATTTATAACCTATAGTTTTAATATTTCATCTCATGAAACATATAAACCATAACTCTTTTTCTATTCCATGGTACTTAATGTAAATCTCATTTATATTAATCCTCCACTAAATGTATCTCATACATCATACCAATCATATCATATATAATCGAATTACCTCTTATCAATATGAACATTTCAAATCAACACCAAAAACTGATCCTCAACTGAATCCATTGAGCTACCAAAGGGACCTTATAGACCTGTAGCTTGAAGCTCCAATAGTATGTGAATAACTGACTAAACTCTTTAGTCATGGGATCCACCATCCGTTAACTGTCAGGCATTCCACTAAAGACCGACAGCTGAACTCTCCTTACTACAAATATATTATATGTCCATCTTAACCAATCAGCAGTGTGACAACCCTTCACAGATCATTTTTAAGTACAACTCGACCAATAACCGTTATGCTTCTGTAGTTACATCTAATTCCTTAAGTACCACTGATCCCTCTAATGAACATAAGTCATAATCCTACTATGACCGAGTCCTCTCTTCCAATGAGAAGATGTGGCCACTATGTTCAAGCCCCGGAATACACCCTTAAGAGAGTAATCTCTCTACTTATCCCTGCTTTGGGAAAGAAGTGAATTTCATCTTGTGTTTTGAGTTTCCAGCTCTCAGATCAGACAAGTCCCCAAAAAGGTAGGCATGTTGAGTTGGCAATCTAGCCACTGTCACCCATACTAATTAAATGACCGCCTCAAAGACAGGAGTTCCCAAAACACTCAGGATTGAGGTTGTGTCACCTATGGTTTGTTTAGGTGAGATGTAAGTCTCTAGTATCAACGGCGTTATATACAGAGTCTAATCATCTCGTGGTCCGGTTTTATACAAACTCTTTATATAGGACACCCCCACTCTCACGTCTCACATGAATGGTCAGGATCTACCATCTGTAGTAGTTTACAACACTTGTAAACCTCTATAAAGCAGGTCGTATCCGTAATGTCACCAGGATCAGGTATCCCACTTTAATCCTTATACTACGACCTATTTAGGTTATCACTTAAGTCATGATCCACTTGTATATCACATATACATGCTTAAGTTTACATAAGATAACCATGGAGTTTTGTTTATTGGATATGAGTAAATGCCAGAATGAAATAACAGTTATTTTATTCATCAAACAATGTGTATCATTACAAACAATGAGACTTCGGGAGAATTAGGACACTAACCCCAACACGTGTATCCAGTAAGAATCAAATCCCTAGATCCATACACGAGCATGTAGTCCCTCGTTCTCCGATGATACTTGAGGATGTTCTTCACTGCGGTCCAGTGACCTTGGCCTTGGTTAGACTGATACCTACTGACTATTCCCATAGTGTAGCAGATGTCTTGGCTAGTACAGAGCATCACATACATCAAACTGCTAATGACATATGCATATGGGACCTGTCTCATCTCCTCAACCTCTTGAGGTGTCTTAGGACACATATCCTTAGACAAAGTGATTCCATGTCTGAACAACAGTAGGTCCCTTTTAGAGTCCTGCATCAAGTACTTGAGCAACATCTTGTCAATGTACGATGCCTGAGACGATGTTAGGACTTTGTTCTTACGATCTCTAAAGATTTGTATATGCAGAACAAACTGAACCTCTCCCAAATCTTTCATTTGGAATTGGGTCACTAGCCAGTTCTTAACTGCAGTCAGTAGACCTACATCATTCCCAATGAGTAGTATATCGTCTACATACAACATTAAGAAAACTACTAAAGCGTTGACAATCTTCTTGTAGACACAAGGTTCATCAACATTCTGGTTAAAGCCATACGACTTGATCGCAGTATCAAACCGTATGTTCCAAGATCGAGACGCCTGTTTCAACCCATAAATGGACCGATTCAGTTTGCAAACTTTTTGCTCTTGACATTGGGCAATGAATCCTTCGGGTTGCACCATGTATATGGTCTCCTTAAGATTGCCATTCAGAAAGGTCGTCTTGACATCCATTTGCCAAATCTCATAATTATAATAAGCTGCAATGGACAGGAGGATGTAGATCGACTTTAACATGGCAACAGGCGAGAAAGTCTCCTCATAGTCAACTCCCTCTACCTGGGTTTCCCTTTGCCATAAGTCGAGCCTTAAAGGTTTGCACTTTCTCATCATCACCCCGTTTGCGCTTGTAGATGCATTTACAACCTATAGGTCTTACCCCATCGGGCTGATCTACAAGATCCTATATTGAGTTGAAGTACATCGACTCCATCTCGAGATCCATGGCTTTGACCCATTCATCCCGGTCTACATCCTCCATTCAAACTTTTAGTACATTAATGATTATATATCAAATCATTATCATGTTAGATTGTTAAATATGATCCATTTGAATATTATGTGGTTTTTAACATTAAACTAAGGAGTCGTTTGGTTGGAGGGTTTTCTGCATGGAAATTGACACAGACATGTAAAACTCACGTTTGTTTCACAGGTTTCAACACTTTGCCTGAGAATAAGCTATTCCCAGGTATTCTCATTTCCAACAAGGGTTTTCTATTCCATTCTAAAACTATGGTTTTCCTCTTTTTCTTTCTCTATTTGTTTTTCACTTTTTTTTTTTATATAATTTCAATTGGAACATAGTTAATTATTTAATTAGTTAATATTAATTTAACAAAATTGATACAAATATTTATTTTAATAAATCAATGATAATCTATTAAAATATTTTCCTAACTTATTTTTACATTAAAAATTTATTAAATGAATGTAATTGTTTTTTTACATAAACAATTAATTAATTAGCAAACAATACCTTAAATATATTTAATTAGTAAAATAGGATTATTTAACAAAATTTTATATTCAATAATAATAATTGATTATTTTTTTATAATCAAAACAATTATTTATTGAGATTAATTTTAATTTGATCTTTCATTATAAACATATAAAAGTTTTTTAGTATTCTTTATTAACCTGTCATATTTTTATCTCATTTTTCATTTTTTATATAATATATTATTTATTAAAATATATGTTCTTATATTAATTAATTAAAATTAAAATTACTAATGAGGCATCCTTTATTTTTAAACATCTACAAGACCTTAAACCAGACGACCTCAAGGGTGCTTGATTTGATTCATATAATTCGTTGTAGACTTTGATTTAACAAAATAATTTATCAATAAGCATATTTTTCTTAATCCAATAGCTTATGAAATAGGAATTTAACGATGCCTTTAAAAAAAATTAAATAAAAAGATATTTTATTAGATGAACTATTATTAGTGAATTATTTTTTGTGAAATCACAGTAACCGAATTATCAAACTAATGATAATTGTTATTAAAGGAATGGTTTTAAATGATAAAATTGTTGGAAATACTTTTAAATATAACAAAATGTTACAATCTCTTAGTGATAGACATAGACATTGATAGATGTCTATCAATGTCTATCATTATTTATCATCAATAGATAATGAAATTTTGCTAGATTTATAAATAAATTTATCCATTTTTTTATATTTAAAAACAACCATTGTTATTACCGTCAAATTTCTCTTTTTTCTGATGCACTTTTATTTATTTATTTATTTATTTTTGTTTTGAGAACATCCTTGTCCATATATAATAAACAATATTTTGAGTGCTTATTATTAAACCTATTAGTCCCACATCACAGCATAGACCAAGTTTTTGATATGTAAGGAGAGACAGAGATGTCCTTATCTTTTAAATATAGGGTTCTGTAGTAAATAGACAACACATTAAATCATGATCACTAAAATAATTTAATGAGGTTAGAATCAGAAAAAAAGGATCTACAACAAGAATATCCTCGAAACTATTTCACCTTTAAAACATTTTTTGGTCTTCCGACTTGATAAATGCTTATAGGTCTGTTTGATAACTCATTTAAATCCCTTCGTCAACTATTTGGATTCATTTAATAACAATTTGAGTCTTTTGGAAACTATTTGGTTATTTATTTTTTTATTTTTAAAAATTAAGTTTATAAACATTATTTCTATCTTCAAATTTCTTTCTTTTTATCTACTTTTTATCAAATGTTTAAAAATCGAGCCAATTTTTTTAAAAAAAACTAAAAAAGTAACTTTTATAAACTTGTTTTTGTTTTTGAAATTTAGCTAAAAATTCAACTATTGTATTCAATAAAGACGCAAATCATGATAAGAAATGAAGAGAAAATATGTTTAATTTTCAAAACCCAAAAACAAAAAACGAAATGGTTACCAACCGAAATTTTGGTTTTTAGTTTTTTATTTTTAGAAATTAAGTCTATTTTTTCCTAATTTCTTACCATGTTTTATATATTTTCTAAGTAAAATAGTTGAATTCTTAACCAAATTTAAAAAGAAAAACAAATTTTAAAATTTTTTTCTTTGTTTTAAAAAATTTGGCTTGATTAATACAAAGTAAATTTAAGGCCCATTTATTTTTTTTTCCCTAACACTTGAAAAACGTTTTTTTCTTTGTTTTTTTTGTTTTTTTTTTTTTTGAGTTTATGAAGAAAAATTGAAAAAAAAAAAAAAAGGTTTTTAAAAGCCAAATTCTGTTTTCTGGAACTAAGCTGACAGCTGGATTGATAAATAAAGTTCCCGTTCCCCACCTTTTTTATTTTTTTATTTGTTTTGTTTTTGTATTCTTTTTCTTTTCTTAAGGCTATTATTTTTGTATTCTTAATTGCTTTCACTTTTCTTAATACAGAGAATTACTTTCATTCTAAAGTTTTTTTTTTCTAAACATTTCAATATATTATTTTATTTTTAAATTACATTTTATTTTAATTATTTTTAACTAAAAATCAGTAGTGCTTAGTTTTTTCCAACAAATTCTATGTAATTAATATTGGTTAAGATATCATTTTGGTTCCCATACTTCTAAACTTATTCAATTGTAGTACTCTTTGAATTTTAACATGTCCAATTTTAGTTAAGGGACTTTCATTAAATCTTATCTTTAGTCTATATTTCTATTTTTTTTATTTATGTTTTTCAAAATTCTTTTATTATTTATTAATTTTTTAATATAAATTAAAAAAAAAAAGAAAGAAAGAAGAAGAAAAACTTTCTAGACAAAACTGGTAATTTTAGAGAAGAAAAACCAATTAAAAAGCATTTCCGCGGTGCTCTAACTTCATGTACAAGATTTATTTAGAATATATATATTTTTTAGGTGAAGTATATCACAATTTTTACTCCAGACTTTCCCTTTCATCAAACTACACTTTTTGTTTAGACAATAAATTTAATGTTGCAATTTTTAAATAAACTTTTGTAAGTATGGACAAAGAGAGCATAGTTAAATTGATGTTAAAATATATACTATCAACCTCAATATTAGAGGTTCAAATTTTTTTACTCCAAGCTTTACTATAAAAAGTAATTTTTATTCTTAAAATCTTCACAAGTGTTGTAACTTTTACCTAATTTTGAAATAAATTATATTAGATAAATTGTTAAAAAGTGTTTAATGAATTATAAACATATGTAGGATACAAATTAGTGCAACTTTAGAAAGAAAAAAAATTAGAGAAAACCAATTTATATCTCTATATTTTGAGTTATATAAATTGAAATTGTTTTAATTTAAATCCAGGACTTTTATGATTGAATCAGTTTAGACTTTTTATTGGAATCTCGTTTTATAACTTTTAATGCATAATCTTCACACATATAAGACTTCTCTACATGCATGCATTAATGTAAAATTATATCGAATTGTAAGAATTAGAAGTGATAGTAGTAACGAGTTTTCATCCTCTTTATTTTTTTTTTACTTATTTGGGAATAAGTAACGTCACAATTTTTCTGTTTTTTTTTTTGTTAGATTTAGGGAGAACAATAATATTTAAGAAATTTTGACCAGCTTTGATATAGAATAAAGTAAAAAATAGCATTAATATAAAGTTAAAATCGGCTCAGAAAAAACTTAGGATTTAAATGAATACATTTAAGGAAGTGAATTTTTGTTGAATTTCAATAGATTTGGGATTTTATTGTCGGTTTGTGAGATTTTTTTCAATGGCCAATCTTATACACAAATCAAGCTTAATTTTGTCATGGCTTGATTTTTTGCTGAAATTAATAAATTGTATGATTTGACAATTTATGAAAATTTTGTTTGCTTTCTGTTAAAATTAGTAAAATAAAATTGATAATTGATAAATCATGCAAGTCAATGGTTATAGTGGATTTTTTTTCCTTAGAAGGTGTCTCGGGTAAAAGTTGAAATAATGAAAAATAAGAAGTTATAGAAAGTTATAAACTCGAGACTCTAAATTTTTCTAGTACTTTGTATCTACTCTCCTTGTTCACACTATACATATGTATAAAAACGCATTGACATGACACACATAAGTAGAGATGGTATAAAAAATTGTCCATACTACCATAGTATAAGAAATTTTCTTGAGTACCTAGTGAAAAAGTTGATAAGATATAAAATTAATGTTTTATAATAGTGGGACCCACTAACTCGTTGGACCAAACAAAGAGTGGAGACCCCACATAATGTTAGTGGGTCTCACCTATTTATAAAAATGCACAAGTGGAGGACAATAATTGGAGGTAGTATGGAAAATTGTGTATACTATCATAGTATAAGAAATGTTCTTGAACACCCCACAATGTAAGAAGTTGATAAGATATAAAAGTGATATTTTATAATAATGAGACCCACTAACTCCTTGGACCAATGAAGGAGTGGAGTTGACAACTTGTACATCCCAACTCCAACTCCACGAGCCAACACGAGTTTTTTTTTTTTTTTTTTTTTGTATGGATGACCTCCCAGGAGGGTCTTTATGATTGATGACCCATCCCTCACAAATATATGAAATTTGATCTTTTGCTTACATCATAAAACACTATCGAAATTTGTAACTTATCGTGTTAGAGATGACCATGTTTATTGTAGCGCTAGTGACATGGTCATCTGATCCCTATCACGATCTTCATCTCTTTCATGAAAACCCAACAACTGTGAGAAAAATGGAGAAACACAACAAACATTTTATAACATATTGCATTAGGGATTGATCATATAGCCCTAACATGATGATCATTTCTATGGCGTATTTATTTTTCTAACCCAAAAATAATTAACTATGAGAAAAATGGGGAAAACATAATAGAAAAATAAAAATAGTAATAAAGAGGGCCATTGCGTTAAGACTACGATACACATAGCCATCCATAAAGCGATTAGTTATAAAATGAAGTAATGTCTTATGATATAAGTAGAATGTTAGATTTCTTACATTTACGAGGGATAGATCATGAATCATACAGAGGTTTGTGAACGAGTCATTCCAAAAAGTAATAATTATAATTAAAAAAAAAGAAAACCCAAATACATCCGTATTCAATTCAAATGACCCATAAGCCGTAACTTCTGATTAGGTTGGGTTAATTTTTTCCGGTTCGGGTTGGTCTCAGTTATACATTATTTTGGTCGGGTCGAACCGACCCAACCCCACATCATTTTAGATTTAATTATATATATAATTTTATAAGTTCATAAGATTTTCATTTTTCAGTTTTCAGTTTCTTCCTTCGGCGATTTCCCTTCACTCCCTCAGGCTTGAACACCGTCATCTCCGTTCTCACATTCTCCCTCGCGTCGGTTATCTTATCTCCTTCACCTCACCGCTAACTACTTTGCTCCCTCGCCGTCGATCTTCCTCTGGCCGTCGATCTCCGTCACGCCGTCTCTCTCATTTCAGTCCATCGATCTCCCTCACGGCGTCTCTCTCCTCCAGTCCGTCGATCTCCAGTGGTACTGAGTTCAAACTCCAAACGTAACTCTTCACTCTTCCATCTTTCTCTGTGTTTCTCTGTTTTTTCCATTTCACATCTCAGATCTCAATTTCTGATCTCTTACATTCAGCGTCTCAGGCTTAGCTATTCTCGATTTCTAGCGGCGTTTTGGGCGGGAGGCGGATGGGAGCAGAGTGGGCACGAGAACGAGGTTAAACGAGGAAGAGTTTCTTTTCTTTTCTTTTTTTTTTTAGATATGGCTCTGATACCACATCTGTGAATCTTGGCCTAATTTGGAGTCTAATTTGACAAATTTACAGCATATGGAAAGGATTACGTTAACAACCTCCATTCGTGTGCCTCTCGTTGATGACCAATGGACGAGGAAGATGATAACAAATTGAAGAAGTGTAGGAAGAAGAGACTGTCAGGCGCCGACAGGAGGAAGCGGCTCCTTCGTCTCAAATGTTGTGTTCAAAACTACGATTGGGGGGTTATTGGGTGTAATTCCCAAGTCGCGAGGCTGTTTTTGCTCAATTCAGGTTGCTGCAGTCTCGATCCGAGGGAATGTTACGCCGAATTTTGGATTGGGACGCATAAATCGGGACCGTCTTTTGTTGTTTTTGGACGGGACAATAATGCCGGCGCTGCGTTTGGATCCAAACCCCTGAGTCTCAAGGATTGGATCTCCGTCGATCCGGGTGCTGTGCTTGGTGATAAAGTTGCGAGGAAATGGGGAGGCGATCTTCCCTTTCTCTTCAAGGTCCGTTTTCTTTTCCATTAGATCCTTGGGGAATGTGTTTTGTCGGTGTGCTTGATTTCGTTTAAGATTTCACAATGGGACAGGAATTTTGGGTTTTAATTATGGTCTACATTGTGTCGGTGTGTTAGTTAATTCGGATGCTGAGATACTGTTGAATGACATTCATGCTTCATAAACTAAAATTATGTGCTGCAGCTCTTTGAATTGCATGTTAAATTAGTTTCTCGAATCTCAATTACCGTTCTTATTTTCCTTGATGTTAATGTTTTGAGCTCAGTTGGACTGCAACTTGATGATTTCTTATTGGGAGCATAGGTGCTGTCGATAGAGAAGGCTTTATCTATTCAGGCTCATCCAGATAAAGATTTGGCGAGATCCTTGAACCAAGCTCAACCAAGCATCTATAAAGATGATAATCACAAGCCTGAAATGGCTCTTGCATTGACTGGATTTGAGGCCCTCTGTGGGTTCATCAGCTCTAAGGTACCACAACATATAGTAGCAAAGGGTAGTTCTTTTGGGGTTTTTGAAAAGTTTCTTAAAATTATTTTAAGCACAAAAATCCTTGTTTTTCCTGTTAGTTAAGTGAAAATATCTTAATAATTCTTACTCTGTTCGTATTACACTAATGGGTTTAGAGAGATGAAAGAAACTCAAATCAAGATGTTGATTCAGCTTTTTGGTTAATTGTGCATGTATTACCAGATGAGTACATTCAGAAAAATAATCGAAGAATATAAGTAACAGATGATGAATGAAGTTTCCTTATAAATTCCTCTACTTTGCAATATCCATGTCATTTGATTTTACTTATTTCATTATTTTCCAGGAGCTCAAGGTGGTGCTTAGTAGCGTTCCTGAGATAGTAGAATTAGTCCAATGTGCAGATGCAGAGAAGTTCTCACATGAAAGTGAGCAAGATGGGAAGGAGAAAGTAAAACAGCTTTTTGAGTCTATATTTAGTCAGATCATGTCATCTAACAAGGGCATAGTTCGCGAGGCTATATGTAAACTAAAAAGGCGTCTTAGTTTGGAGAAAAAGGTAACTGAAGTTTTATATCTCTGCAAATTATCTTGTCAGCAGGATTTGGCATTTTTCATTGTTATATATTTTAAACCTCAAGGCCCATCATTAGCAAGTTCTATGATTGAAAGGATACATTTCATGATAAACCTAAGTTGTTCTCTCACTTCATCAGTCTCTGGAAAGTATTATTCATCTGCTTTCACATTGTTTTATGCAAGTTCTCATTGTATTACATTCTTTGTTTTTTTTCTTTTCATCAGAAGAGACAATTATCTGCCAAAGAACAATTGATTCTCAGACTAGAAGGTCAATATCCTGCTGATGTTGGTATACTAGCAGCATTCTTTCTCAACTATGTGGAGTTAAAACCAGGCGAAGCATTATATGTTGGTCCAAATGAACCCCATGCATATATATCTGGGGAATGCATCGAGTGTATGGCAACCTCTGACAATGTTGTTCGTGCCGGCCTTACCTCCAAAAAAAGAGACGTTCAAGCACTTCTTTCAATGCTCAACTACAAACAGGTAAATCACAGAATGTATGCAGGAGGTGGTTTTTTATAATTATGCGATTCTAATGTGTAAACCGATTATATGCTATTGGTTCTTTTTTTCCATGTCCTCTATCTTAAAGTCTACAGGCTTATTAAAATTAATTCGTTTGCATTTTTTATTTTGACCGTAGTCTTAAATGCCACATTATATGCTGTCACTGTTCACAATAAGGTTTTCATATTGGTTGGAGCAATGTACATCGTTCTATAACTCTGATAGTCTTACTTCTCCCATTCTAGCGCTTGCTGCAGAAAGTAGTTAAAAATTGCCTCAGTAGTACGATCTTGAACGACTTGATTCATATTGATCTACCTTTATTTACCATTGGGAATAGGGGCAAATAGTTGGAGTCTTTTGTCTTTGTTTTTACCTCCTCTAATCTGCCCTGTCCAGTCCTTGAGAAGATTGCTCACATAATCAGTTCCTTCAACGTGCAGGGTTTTCCTGAAATTTTGCAAGGAGTTTCCTTGAATGAGTACACGAGAAAGTACGCCCCTCCCTTCGATGAATTCGAAGTTGATCGCTGTATTCTTCCACAAGCTGCATCTGTGTCCTTCCCATCTGTCCCAGGACCATCTCTCTTTCTAGTGATGTCTGGAAAAGGGACAATTGTGACAGGCTATTCTGAAGAAATTACATTTCAAGAGGGTGAAGTTCTGTTTGTTCCAGCATATATGGAGGTCAGTATAACAGCTGCAGCTATAGAATTACATATGTACAGAGCTGGGGTCAACAACAGATTCTTTGGAGACTTGTGATTTTCAGGTACAAATGAATAAATGAAGAATATACAGGAAGAAAAGAGGCTATAAGAAGAAAGAACTGTTCAAGTACACACAAAATTGTTGCATTTATTGTCCTTTATGATCAGTTTATTTTTATTGATTAAATTGCATCAAGGTTGTGCATATATGTTTAAGAATATATGAAAGGGTATCACGCTGTATTCAAGTTCATGATTGAATTGAGCAATATATTGTGCCGCATTTATTTTTGTCCCATATCAGCTATCAGAAGTGGATATTCACACAGTTCTTTGTTTGGGAGCATTAAATTTTAGGCTCCCTTCCCCATCCTCATTTCAGGAGATCAAGAGGGCACAAGGGGTTTTGAAGTGGGTACTTTGTTTTTATTTTTATTATTTATTTATTATTATTATTTCGTGGGATAAGGCCATTTGGTAATTGTATTTTGATTTCTTATGAGAAACAGATGGGTTTTGCGGTGTTGTATAATTGTTGTATCATTATTTCTTCTAAGCTTGCTCAAATCTGTGTACAAGTTTTGAAATAAAAAAGAAGCTACCGGCATGTAATGTTATTGGATTTTTGTTGGCACCTATGCTAAAAAAATCTATAGTTTCAATTTTGAAGGTGGTAAAGCAGAGCATTTTTAGTTCAAAATTTTGGTATATTGGTCGTTAACATTTTACTTTGTTTTCATCATCAAAAGAAAACATGATTCAAAATTTAGAGACTATTTCTTTTTGTTACTATAAATTATTTTTGAAATCTTGTTTAAGGTATTTGATAGGCTCAATTTTAATTGTCAATGGGGAAAGTTTCGAGAGATTCCCTATTTCTCCTTAATTCTCTAGAACCCAAGTACAAAGTAATTGCTAAAAGATACTTCCCCCTCTCACATTCAGAGAGTATAAAAAGAGAGTAAGCAAAACAACCATAATAGACACAAAACCCCCTTAACTAACCAGATCCCTTTTGGGTCCACTCCCTCAACGACTTTTACCCTTTCTTATTCTTATAGCTATAGACCTTCAATATTAGGGGCCTATCATTACTTGTCTCCAAATAAGCCAGCTTGTCCTCAAGATGAAAATCAGAAAAAAGAGATTGAATTACATTAGCCTACTTCCAAGTAGCATTTTTCGATGAACTATTATCCCATTGAATTAATACCTTCAATTTCGGCCCAATGGATGAGGACTTATGCAACCCCAACAAAGCAAAGGGAGTCATTTGCACTGATAGATCAGGAGCAAGCTTGTGTGGAAGAGAAATGATGGGTAAATTATTACCAATAGCCTTTCGCAAAATAGAAACATGGAATATGGGATGAATGTTGGAGTCTTTCGACAATGCCAAGCGACACGCCACCGGTCCCATGCGAGCCACCACCTGAAATGACCCCACAAACTAGGGAGCAATCTTTGGTGGAGCAAACAATGCCAAGGACGACTAGTGATAGGGTCGTAACTTAAGATACACCCAATCATGCACCTCAAATTGAACTTCACGACACTTGGAATTGGCACTTTTGATCATACATTGTTGAGCTCTCCTCAGATTTATCTTTAAAGGAGCAATCATCGCTTCATGGTCCCCCAATAACATACCAATTTTTTTGATTGAACTTGTGCCCATGTCATAAGGTAATAATGAAGGTGTCGGTCGTCATAATTAACTTCGAACGGGGTCATACTGGAGGATGTGTGAATTGTGGTGTTGTAACAAAATTTGGCCCATGCTAACCATTGAGACCATTGTTTAGGAGTGGCCATGGCAAAACAACGCAGATAGATTTCAACTCCACAGTTGACGACTTCTGATTGTCCATCTGTTTGTGGGTGGTAGGCAGTGCTGCGACGCAATCGAGTCCCCTATAGCTGCATTACCCTTCCTGAAATCGGCTGGTGAAAATTCGATCACAATCTGAGACCACACTTCAAGGACAACCATGCAACCTTACCACTTCCTTTACAAAAATTTCAGCTATAGATTTCATAGTGAAAAGGTGTTTAAGAGCAATAAAGTGAGCCTTTGGCAACTGATCCACCACTACCAAAATAGTATTATACCCCCCAGAAATAGGCAACCCCTCGAAATAAGCTAAGGGTCGCTGCTGTTGCATTAGGGCACCCACATCTACTCCCGAAGTGTTAGTTTCCACCGTAAATGGTTGGGAGAAGTCTGGAAAACCCAACATTGGCATCGATAACATTGCCAACTTTAGCCTATTTGAAGCATCTTCAGCCTCAGGGTTCCATGAAAATTGACCTTTCTTGAGTAACTGAGTTAATGGCAAAGCGATCGATGTCACACCTCCCCCTAGAACCCTTCTCCTATCTTAGGAGGATAGGTGAAGACTACATTTTCCAACCCTCTTATGACAACTACTATCTATCCTCACTAACATTACCTGCTAGAATAGCCTTAGATACATAATAACTTAACATATATAATTTCTACAGACATTTTATAACTTTAGTAATTTGGACAGGTGCTTGGATTTATACATATAAGCAGCAACATATTTACATACACACAATACAGTGGGTCCCGTCAAATTTTCCCTTCGTCCCTAATATGTACATGATAACTAAAATATGGACAAAACCACAAAACCACCTAAGCTCTTCCTCCTTTTTCCTTGTGCTTTAACTTTCACTATGAATGGCAGACTAGCAGTACAACTATCCTCGAGGAAGTTGACCGTTACTTAGGGAAAAGGAAAAATACCAAAAATAGTGAACTAGTAGCTTAGTGAGTGACAATTAAAAAAAAATATTTATTGAATATTAAGTATATATCAATCATATAAAACTTCAGAGTTTCAAATACTCAAACTCTCAAGCATCAAATGTGTAAAACATTCAAACCATGGAAATCGTATGCTCATACAGAAATCATTAATATATAGCCTTAGTTGAGGGAGAGCTCTTTTGCTCAATCTCCCAATTTCGAAATCCTTAGTTGGTGTGGAATGGTCTTTACACAACCAACGTCAAACCATACCTATGTAAACGTGTTAATTCCCTGAATATCGTCATACCTTAGGTACCAGGGGCTCAGGTACCTTCTTTTAGTCCTTCAGTATCAAGTTTCCTCATCATATCTTCATAGCCCAAACTTTAAGGAAAAAAAACTCGACTTTGTTCATTAAGCATTCCAGTAAAACAAACTTTTAATGTAATCATCATAAAAGGTTTACATAATCCTAGGAATGCTAGTTAACACATGCTTCAAAAAACTTTAAATTAGAAAATTTAGGCCATGCGTTCATGTGTTCATTATCATACTAGGCTTGCTTCAAAGTAAAGCTTGAGGAAAACATGGTTACTTAGAAAGCTCTTCATAAAACTAAAACTCACGCAGTACATTGTTAGGAAAACAACTTGTTAAAACTAGTTTAAAAGTAAATCATGCGTTGGAAGACATTGAGAAAAACACTTATAAACTTTGTCATTCACAGTCTTGGGCTACTTCCTCACGGTTGCTAGGCTTCTCCTATTGAGGTTTCCCCTGTGACATTGACAAATACTTTTGGTTAATGCCACTAGCTCCCTTTTGAGCTTAACTTACATGAAATAGCTTAACATCAAACTTAGAGTGTCTTCCACATTCAACAACGTATCACCCCACCTAGTGCATCCTACACTTAGCTAAGTAAATACCTTGTGTGAATAGCTGATGGGTACTATGTGGCCACAAGCACCTGCCTATGTGCTAGGACACTCTCACCGTGCCAGCACACCACACGCTCACTGATAACGAACAGAAATGCACGTTATCATAGTGCTAAGTTTTTAAGCAATGCTGGATTGCATTGATAAAATATGTTAAATTGCGTCCATTAAGCATCAATTCCATAATATTGCGGTCGCATGCGTTCATCGCATTAGAACAGTTGATTTTTGTATTTTTTGTGCAGAACATGCATTGACGCAAGGCGAAAATTGCGATCATAAGGAAATCATTGATCAAGCGCAACTTCATCGCAAGGCTTTGCGATGATTGTGCTCGCAAACATTTTCTCAAGAAGGATTGCCGCATCTTGGTCAGCACAACATGGAGGGCACATCTGGGTGAAAGGCTAATTAATCGCAATGGGACAGAAAGCTGATGACAGTTGAATCCGAATTAAGTTGATAGCTGATAACGATCACAAGTACATTCAGCTTTTCGGTGACAAATATTCGGCGCATCAGTCAGGAATTAAAGCCGTCCCATCTGTACAATCATGAGAGAGAAGTTGCCTTTCACCCTGGATGTTATATAAATACCAAAGGCAGCCTTCAGAAAAGGGGTTTAACTATTCTTTGTTCCACAAGTTCGCACGCCCTTGTTCATAGTTTTCTTTCATTTTAAGGTGGAGCAAGAGAAGAGTGGTGACACCGGAGATCGCTCAGGGCAACTCGAGAGAGAACCGTGGGGCGTAGAAGCAAAGAGCGGGCCGATTCTCGCGAGAGCGAGATTATCTTTTGAGCACGAGTAGAAAAACAATGTAAACGCTTGGGCAGCAAGAGATTGCTACCAGACTCTTTATTCTATACTTGCATTGTTATTTTGTACTTCATCTTCATATTTATACAATGGAAGTCCTATTTCTACATCTGTTCACTCTCTTAATACGCATGAGTAGCTAAACTAGTCGAATGGGTTGAGAAGAACTAAGCTAACATGACCTAGGAAGTTCATTGCTTGTGATTATCTTGTATTATGTTGTGCCAAATACCTCTTTAGAGTTACTCGAGAGAGAGTCTGAAGAAAGAACCTAAGACTTGAGAGAGCTAGGTTAGAATCTAGACTCAAAAGAGCAAGATTAGAACTGCATAAACAAGAGATAAGGACTTAGAGATAAGCTCTATTTGTCAACCTGCATCGCATGCATCCTAGAGATAGTAATGATATTATGTGGTCGCCTTATTTGTGTGTGTGTTATCCTGTCATCGCATAAATAAGAATAGAGGCTTAGGTGTAGGTCCTATAGACTTATCACATATATCGCATGCGTTCTAACATTAGAAGCCATAGCATTCGCATCGAGAGATGGTTTACTGTTGTTTGCACGTTGCATGATCGCATAGTATGAACGCATCCTAGGAAGTGTTAGCCGAAACTTTTCTCAAACCATTCACCGCATAATCATTGCATTTCCCGTTTAATCAACTCTTTTCAAACTCCACCGCATTTGTTTATTTTTTCATCAACGCAAACAACAATCCCAACAATTTATTTATTTATCCAGTTACCGCAAGGTTTTCATAAAAATTACCAACGCAACCTATTTTCACAAGTCCTTGAGTTCGACCCTGGACTTACCAGGAAACTCAATGGAATTTACACTTGGATTCTGCTGAGGAAACTTGAATGCTCAATGCAATTTCATCAATGTATATCACCCACATTTTCACTTCATAAAATTAAGCATCACTCACCTATGCGTCAGCACCTTCAACAACAATGCAGTCGTGTGCTCACTCCTCGCACACCTATAGGCAGCACTTGCGATCAACCACGTACGTTATAGTTATTAGCCTAGCCTAGCCTGCGTGTCAGCATCGTCCATGCCTAGCCTAGCCTGAGTTCGACCTGCGTGTCAACAATGCAGTCGTGTGCTCACTTCTCGCACAATGTCTACGCCTTGCGTGTCAGCATCGTCCATGCATGCGTGCCTGCCAATGCTTAGCCTAGCCTGCCAGCTGCTTGCTTGTCCCATGGAAGCAACTACTTGCATATTCAACCCTAAATTTCCAAGTTTCAACTTCAAGCATGAATAACTTAAATTCTAGGAATCATTTTGAAAAACTTCCTTCTATAAACTTGTTCATAAATTTCTTAACTTCCCTACATTAAATTCTAAGCCTCAAATACCTCGTATTAAGCTCAGAATTATCTGATATTCCTACCTTTCCTGAGAACATCTGGAAACTTGAGACACTAAAGAATTCCTTCAAATTTCAACCTGAATTTGTGGGAATCTCCTCTTGGTAGATCCAGCTCTTCATCAGCATCCTTCAAGCTTTACTTCAGCAGAATGCCTTCTTTCCTAGCACAAGTGAAATGACCAAACTGATCTCTTCTTTCAACCTTCCTTATATACTTAGGAGTGCATGACTATCATGCATGCTTAAAGTGACAACTAGCCCACTAAGTAGGATTAAGGCATCTAAAACATGATAGCTGGCCCACTAAGGTCAGTGATTAAGCTTAGTTCTTCCATCTCTTCACTAACGCATGGGCTACTGGTGACGGAAAATTAAAAGTCAAATTATTCAACAACTAAAATCCCTTGGACACGGTATGCGATGCATGTTCCTAAGATATGCGTTGATAGTCATGCGTCGATGGTCATGCGTTGGACTGATAGTGCGTTAATGAATGTATGCGATGACCATGCATCTTGTCACAAGTTTTCTTGCGCTCACGCCAAGTATAATGCGAACGCAAGTTTCTCGGGTAATCCGAGGTCGAACACAGGGACTTGTAGCTATATGTATGCGGTAATGTGCATGCGGCAGTTTAAATAAAAGAATGGAAGGGAGGTTGCTAAGTTAACCCTACTCCTACTCCTATCTAACAGACAACGCAATGAGAATATGCATGAGAGGTAGAGACATGAAAACACTTGACACGAAATAAATGTATGGGAAAATAGATAAAATGCGAAGATGATTTCATTGCAAACCTTAAGAGTGACTGCAAGGGCAACCCTAGTTAACGCAAGCCATGCAATCATGCTATACACACGTGAACCTAACTCTAGGACGTATGCGGTGTATCTGCATTGCCGAGAAACCCTATGCCTGCCTAGACCTCCATAAACCAGTTCACCTAACTCTCGCCGCATGAGCATGGTTTCCGCATAACCCTTATTTTACTTCCTCGGTGCATGCAAATCCATTCTGTAGGGTGCATACGCTGTGTGAAGCAAACAGAGCTTATCTCTAAGGTCCCCATTCTTGCCTATGCGTTCCAGTCCGCTCTCCCAAGTCTTAGATTTGTGTTTTAGACTACTCTCCTAAGTATGCCTAAATGATGAATGAAGCGCTCATAGGACAAGGTAACCACATGAACTTTGCTGACCTAAGATTGTTACTATCCCTAGTGAACAATGCATACATTGCTTAATGCGATCAACTACTTACCCTCCCAGGCAATTGGTTGTTGCTGACTTTACTCATAGACAAGCAATGCGTTAGCCTATAGATAGGCGTTGTCGCAGCTTCACACTGAGCAAATAAGGTTACTCACACACTCACGCAACGCACACCTCTCGGTGGGTTGCTACATGCTTCATATCCCTGTTCCACATGACTAAGTATGCGATACCCAAGCAATCCCGCTAAGTGTTGCAATGAAAGTAAAAATGCTAAGCAAAGAAGATGGAGATGGAGTCGAAGGAAACAGAGAAATGCATTGAAAACAAATTGTATTAATTCCTTAATAACAAAATGTCATACAATACAATATAAGAAAAGAAAGGGAAATGGAATGACCGACTAGAAGCAAAGACTTGCTTCCAGTGGATGTGCGTCAAGGTTGCTGGTGGTGCCATCGATGGGTGAAGGAGCTGACTCTGTCGAGATCTAGTTCCGGTCGAAGGCTCCGGTCGTCACTCGGAATGAATGAAGGAGGTGAAGAACTTTAAGCCATCTTCTTACGCAATTTATCTGGATCACGGGGAAAATCCCCGGATCACAAGGATCATCCTCAGATGATTTGAATTTCTGCTCATCGGCTTCTATTTATAAAGCTTGGGTCACCAACAACATTAACTGGACTGCTTCTGAGTCTGACGTTCGGCGTGTTAGTCCTTTTTGAACCTTTGCCATTAACGGCGTGGTAGGTGAAATGTCAACATCAGCTTTGGATTTTCTCGAGGTAGATGCGTTGATGCGTTCATTCCACCTACCTTGCGTTGATCCTATTAGTATGTATTGTTGCGTAGCCACAATCATTCAATGACCGCATTCGCTTAATACCACAACTCTGCATGATAACTGCAATCGCTTTGCGAGCACAACTCACATGCGATGGACGCCTACGACTGATTACCACAACATCCATGCATTGATCGATGCGTTTGCCTTTATAATGGAGAGTTTTTCCACATGCGGTCGTCTATGCGGTGGTCCGGTTTCCGTGTTTGCGTCCATTTCCTGCATTAGCTATAAAGATAGAACATTGAACGCATAATTAACGCAAAATAACGGGTTAGCTGAGATTCAACATGCTGATCGACGCGAGCTCACTTTCTCGTGAATGCCTATCATGATTGACGCATATTCTGCCTAACAACCTTCATAATTCTAAGTAAAAGGCCTAAGATGACATGCATTTCTGCATGTCATCAGCTACATTTCATCGCCTAGGCTAGTTGCAACACATAAGCCATTCTTTCAACCAACGCGTCTCCAACCTCCGCATCCTACCCTCATGGCTTAGGCCTCTTTGCATTGACGCATGCTACTCAACAACACTTTCCATCCTTTACCACACTTCTCAGCGTCCCCTTAGTCCAACGCACAAGCTCATGCTTGTCGCATGGGCCTCACCCCCTTGGCCATCACCTCACGAGCTCATGTCTATGTTTGGCACTTAGTCAGACACATCTTGCGCTTCATGGCACCTCTTCTAACCTCCTTGAACAACTATGCTACCGCATCACCCACGCCTTGGCCTTCACCAAGCGCAACATGGTTATAACACATGCCTCACACACTTAGCCATTTCCCCCTCTTACTACAATATACCTTTACACCCCTTGATACCCGAGAGCCTAGGCTTCTATACTTAGGTTATTTTCCTTGCAGACTTCTAAACCCCATCCTACACACAACATTCTTACCATAAAGTTAACGATACTTTAGTACATTAACTTAAACATGCTTAAGTAGGGAAAAATCAAGGCTTAGGGTTTACAATTTACCTCCCCCATAGAAAATGCTTAGGGTTTACAATTTACCTCCCCCATAGAAAATTTTTTCCTCGAAATTTACTTCGAGTTCGTCAGACAAACAAATGGAGGTATCTGTTCTTCATTTGCTCTCCAGTCTCCTAGGTAGCCTTTTCAATCTCATGATTCCTTCACAATACCTTTATTAATGGTATCGTTTTATTCCTCAGTATCTACTCCTTCTTGTTAAGGATTCGCACCAACACTTCTTTATAAGTTAAATCTTCCTTTAAATGCATTGGTTGTTTCTGTAATACATGGGAATGATCTGATATATGCTTCTTCAACAGTGATACGTGGAAAACATCATGTATTCGTGATAGTTTTGAGGTAGAGCTAATCTGTATGCTGCTGGGCCAACTTGTTCCACTATCTCGTAGGGTCATATGTATCTCAGAAGTCAAACCTGAGTATCCCTTTCCAGGGAGATAATCTAAGGAATACTCAATCCCTTACGACAAACTCTAGCTCCCTTCTTCACTTATCCGCATAGCTCTTCTATCAATCTTAGGCTACTTTCAAATTCTCTTTTATTAGCTTAACACTATCCGAGGTTAGTTACACTAATCCTGTCTCTATGAGTTTCATTTCTCCAACCTCATTCCAACATACTGGCATTCTATAAGGTCTTCCATACAGGGCTTCATATGGAGCCATTCCAATATTGGAATGATAGCTATTATTATAAATAAACTCTATCAATGATAAGTGTGTATCCTAGTTGCCTTTGAACTGTAATACACACGCTCTCAACATATCTTCTAACATCTGAATCGTCCATTCCGACTTACCATCTGTCTGTGGATGAAAAGTTGTACTGAAGTGTAACTTAGTACCTAGAGCTTTTTTTAAACTAGGCCAGAACATAGAATTAAACCTTGGATCCCTATCTGATACTAAAGATACATGAGTTCCATACTAGCTTACTATCTTCTCAATGTCCAACTTGGCTAACCTGTCCATGGTAAAAGTGATTTTAACTGGTAAAAACTTAGCCATTTTAGTTAGCTTGTCGATAATTACTCCAATACCATTATAATCCGAGGGTATTCTGAGTAAGCCGAATAAGAAATCCATTGTGACATGCTCCCACTTCCACTCCGACACTGGAAGTGGATTAAATAATCCTACAGGCCTATGACGTTTAGGTTTCACCTGCTGACATATCAAACATCTATCTACAAACTTTGCTACTTCTCGTTTCATTCTAGGCCAACAATATGACTTCCTTAATGTTCTATAAATTTTAGTACTACCTAGATACATAACATTAGGCTGAACTGTGAGCTTCTTCTAAAATAGCCTTTTTCAACATTATAACATTAGGTACACAAACTCTATCTTCTTTAAGTAAAGCTCCATCAGATCTCAGCTCGTAGGCCGACCTTTGGTCTTACTTACTTCTTCAGCTAACTTAAAAAGATTAAGATCGCCTAATTGCTCTCGAAGAATGTCATAAAGAAGCTATCAAACTCTCTACTTGGTCACTGTTAAAACAACATCAACGCTCTTTAGTTCATACATCAGCATCCCTCAAACAGTGCAAAGAGTAGCTTTTACTGATCCTGACTTCCTGCTCAGTGCATTAGCTACTACAGTCGCTTTAACTGGTGATATTCAATAGTGCAGTCATAGTCTTTGACCAATTCTAACCAATTCCTCTATCTAAAGTTCAATTCCTTTTGATCGAAAATATATTTCAAGCTCTTGTGATTAGTAAATATGTGGCATCGCTCACCAAATAGATAATGCCTTCAAATCTTCAGAGCTAACACTATAGTTGTTTCCAGATCATGAGTAGGATAATTGCACCCATGCTTATTCAACTGCCTATAAGGATAGGTTGCTACTCTTCCTTTCTACATTAGTACACATCCTAAACCTTATCTGGATGCATCATAGTAAATCTCAAACTCTTTTTCTTGTGTAGAAAGAGTAAGTATTGGTGTAGAAACTAATCTTCGTTTCAATTCCTGGAAGCTCTGCTCACATTATTTTGACCACTTAAACCTCACATCTTTCCTAGTAAGATTGGTCAGCAGAAGAGCTATCTTTGAAAAGCCTTCTACGAATCTCCTATAATAACCAGTCAATCCAAGAAAACTATGTACCTCAGATACCATGGTAAGTCGAACCCATTTCACTATTGCTTCTGCTTTTTTGGGGGTCTACACTAACTTCTGCAGACGACACCACGTGCCCTAAAAACATAATCTGGTCCAGCCAAAATTTACACTGTATATAACTTCTTTTCCCGTAATGTCTGGAGCATGTTTCTCAGATGTTCTTTATGCTTTTCTCTGTCAGCATACACTAGAATATCATCAATAAAAACAATTACAAACTGATCCAGATAAGGATGAAATATCCTATTCATAAGATCCATGAATACAGTAAGGGCATTCGTCAAATCAAACGGCATGACTAAGAACTCGTAGTGCCTATATCTGGTTCTGAAAGTAGTCTTAGGAACATCTATTTCTTTAACTTTTAACTGATGATGCCCTGATCTCAAGTCTATTTTGGAGAACACTGTTGCTCCCTTTAATTTATCAAGAGATCATCAATACGAGGTATCAGATACTTGTTCCATATTGTCACCTTATTCAACTACCTGTAATCGATGCACAACCTGAGAGTGCCATCCTTTTACTTCACAAACATAATAGGCGCTCCCTATAGTGACACATTATGTATGATATAACCCTTGACTACCAATTTCTGTAACTGAACTTTCAATTCCTTCAACTTAGTTTGCGCCATCCTGTACGGTGCTTGGGAAATAGGAGCTGTACCTAGAATCAGACGTAAACTCAACCTCTCTATCAAGTGGTGATTCTGATAACTCTTCAGGAAACATATCAGTGAACTTCTGAACCACTGGCACATCCTCTGGTTTCAGCATTTTATCCTGTGATACAATTATATGTGCCAAATAGGCTATACATCCCTTACTCAATAGTTTCCTAACTTTGACCGTTAATATCAAGCTATTAGAGAGAATTCTTCTACTTAGAAAGCTCTTAATAAAACTAAAATTCACGCATATTACATCGTTAGGAAAACAACTTGTTAAAGTTAGTTTAAAAGTAAACCATGTGTTGGAAGACTTATTGAGAAAAACAATTATAAACTTTGTCACTCGTAGTCTTGGGCTATTTCCTCACGATTGATAGGCTTTTCCTATTGGCGTTTACCCTGTGACATTGACAAATATTTTTGGTTGATGCCATCAACTCCCTTTTGAGCTTAACATAAAATTTAAAGCATCTTCCATGTTCAACAATGCATTACTCTATTGGGATTGGTGTTCTAATTCTCCCGGTGGTCTCGTAGTTTGTAAACATTTTGTACACACATTGTTATCAATAAAATAAATGTTATTTTATAAGCATTTACTCAAATCCAATAAACTAAGATCTTTGGTTATTTCATGTAACTTAAGCATGTATGTGAGACATACAAGTAGATCATGCCTTAAGTAATAACCTAAATGGTCTGTAGTATAAGAATAAAGGAGGGATACCTTATCCTAGTGACACAATGGATACGACCCGCTTTGTAAATGTTAACAAGTGTTCTAAAGTGCTACAAATGGTCTGATCCTGACCATTCATGTGGAGAGATGCGAGTGGAGATGTCCTATACAAAGAGTTTGTATAAGACTAGACCACGAGATGATTAGCCTCTTTATATAACGCCGTTGATAATTGAGACTTACATTTCACTAAAATGACCATAGGTGACATGACCTTAATCCTGAGTGAGTTGGGAACTCATGCCTATGAGGGCGGTCCTTTGATTGTATGAATGAGAGTGGCCAGATTACTAACTTAACAAGCCTACTTTTTTGGGGATTCATCTGATTGAGGAGCTGGGAACTCAGCTACACAAGATAGAATTCACTCCTTCCCTGAAGCAGGGGTAAGTAGATAAATTTCTCCCTTAAGGGTTGATTTCGGGTCTTGAACATAGTGGCCACACCCTCTCTTTGGAAGAGAGGATTCAATCCTAGTAGAACTATACCTTATTATTCATTAGAGGAATCAGTGGTACTTAAGGAGTTAGATATAACTACAGTGGCAAAACAGTAAATTGGTCCAACTGTACTTACGAGCGATTTGTGAAGGGTTATCGCACTGTGATTGGTTATATGGATATAGAAATATATATGTAGTGCAAAGAGTGCAGTTGTCGGTCTTTAGTAGAGTGACCAACAATTAACGAATGGTGGATCTCGTGACTAAAGAGTTTAGTAAGTTATTCACGTACCATTGTAGTTTCAAGCTACAGGTCCATGAGGTCCCCATGGTAGCTCAATAGGTTCAAGTTGAGAATTAGATTTTGGGTTAGTTTGAAGTGTTCAAATTAACAAGAGGAAATTCAATTATATGTGATACAATTAATATGATGTATTAGATACATTAATTGGAGGAATTAATATAAATATGATTTATGTTAAGTACCATAAGATAGAAAAATAACTATGGTTTATATGTTTCATATGATGAAATATTAAAACCATAGGTTATAAATATGATATGATAAGTTGGTTATCATATTTATTTATAATATATTAATTAATTATATGATAATTAATTCTTTTACTCTAATAACCGATTTGAATGGGGGGTTATTGGAAGTTTTATGGTAAACGTGAGATAAAAGGAAAATTATTTTCCAAAATTAGTAGTTGATTCATTTTGGATTAATCTCACGAAAAAGGTTATCAAGTAAAAAGTCTTTTTATTAAGTGGCAGCGTTGACAGCATACACGATTGAGCTACAAGTTGATTATATGATAGTTTCTCACTTGATCGTTGCTACACGATCGAGTAGCAAAGTCTATACGATAGGCTTCATCTTCTAAACGATCGAGTACATCGTCTATATGATAGACAATCTTCATCTCCCACTTACTCGATCGTCTACCTCCTGCTTTCCTTAATCCAAGATCATATAGACCCCCCAACTCCTAGATTCTCACACCGAGAATACCAAGGTAACACTTGTGGTGGTGTTCTAATTTAGTTCGAGGATCGAGTTGGACTTGAATGGGTTTGAGGTGCATCTAGTTGTTCGTGTTGTTGGCTATTAAGTTCGTTGCGTTCGAGTGCATTGTTAGACGCATAGGAAATCGGTCGTGGGATACTTGAAGAATAGTTCTTCAAAGGTACGCATACTATATCCCTTGTATCCTCTTGTAGAATGCTATAATTTCTGTTTATGCATAATCAGTTCATTTCCATTTAAGACTGTAATTCTTGTGTTCATTCTAAATGGGATTTGGAACGATCTACTTTCGTTGCTCATGGAGATCTCTGTTTAGATTTCCTTCACACTCCACCTAAAGCATCTTACATTTAGCGAAATAAATACCTTGTGAATAGCTGATGGGTATTATGTGGCCACAAGTGCCTGCCTATGCGTTAGGACACTCTCACTGTGCCAGCACGCCACATGTTCACTTATGCGTTAGTACCTTCAACAACAACGAGATTGTGCACTCACTCCTCGCACACCCATAGCAGCACTTGTGCTCAACCACGCACACTCCAGCACGCACGCTAACGCCTATGCCTTTCACACATGCATGCGCGCCTGCCAATGCCTAGACTAGCTTGCCAGCTACTTGCTTGTCCCACGGAAGCAGGTGCCTGCTTATTCAACCCCAAATTTCCAGATTTCAACTTCAAGCATGAATAACTTAAATTCTAAGAATCATTTTGAAAAATTTCCTTCTAAAAACTTGTTCATAAATTTCTTAGCTTCCCTACCTTAAAATTCGAGCCTCAGAATCCTCGTATTAAGCTTAAAATCCTCCAAAATTCCTACCTTACCTGAGAACATTCGAAAACTTGAGACACTAAAGAATTCCTTCAAATTTCAACTTAAATTTGTGGGAATCTCCTCTTGGTAGCTCCAACTCTTCATTAGCATCCTTCAAGCTTTACTTCAATAGAATGCCTTCTCTCCTAGCACATGTGAAATGGCTAAACTGATCTCTTCTTTCAACCTTCCTTATATACTTGGGAGTGCATGACTATCATTCATGCTTGAGGGGACAACTAGCCCACTAAGTAGGATTAAGGCATCTAAAACATAATAGTTGTCCCACTAAGGTCTATACCAACGCATGGGTTGCATTCCATCGTCTAAGCTAGTTGCAATGCATAAGCTCTAACACATCTCCAACCTCCGCATCCTGCCCTCACGACTTAGGCCTCCTTGCGTTGACGCACGCTACTCAACAATACTACCCAGCCTTTACCACACTCCTTAGCGTCCCCTCAATCCAACATACGAGCTCACGCCCTCTGCATGCTCACCCCTTCGGCCATCACCTCATGAGGTGACGCCTATGCTTAGCCTTTAGTTAGCGCGCACCTTGTGCTTGGCGGCCCACCTTGCCACTGCCTTGGTGCCTCTCCTAACCTCCTTGAACAATTATGTTGTCATATCATCCACGCCTTGGCATTCACTAAGTATAGCATGGTTACAACACATGTCTCACACACTTAGCCATTTTTCCCTCTTGCTACAAGAAAACTTCACACCCTTTGCTACTCGAGAGCCTAGGCTTCCATACTTAGGTTGTTTTCCTTGCAGACTTCTAAACTGTTGGGAATGTCTTAGAACTCGCAATTCGTGTTAAACATTCTATTTTATCAATAATAATAACTTGTTGATTTTGCTTCTTATTATGAAAATCCAATAAACGCATCCTTAGCTATAGTCTAAATGTTGTAACTTTATGTAGTGACATAAACAGGATCAAGTTGACAGTATAATAGCCTAAATGGTCTAATAAGTATATGGAGGAAATTGGGTATCTCATCCTAGTAACACTATTGGATACGACCCATTCTGTAGTTGTTACAAGAAGTTGTAAGGTGCTATAAACGATTTGATCCATAAATGTTCATGTTGAGACATGAGAGTGGGGGCATCCTATGCAATGAGTTTGCGTATAGACTGGACCACGAAAATAGCCACTTTTCTTTGTAACGACCGTTTACTGTTAAAGCTGACTATTTCATTTATTATATAACCTAGGTTAACTCGATCTTAATCTTGAGCTAGCTATGAACTATTGTTTCTTCGGGATTATCCTTTGATCTGCAAACGGTGAGAGTAGTCCAACAACACTGCTCAATAAGCTTACCATTTTGAGGATAAGACCGGATGAATAGTTAGGGACATAGTCTTGCAAGATGGAATTCACTCCTACCCTATTTAGGGTTAGTAGATAAGTTGTTCTCTTAAGTACTGACTCCAGGTCTTGAACAAACAGGGTCCTGTCTTCTCATGATAGAGAATGGATTTGATTCATAGAGATTATGAATAAGATTTTTTCATTAGAGAATCAGTAGAAACTTAAGGAAAAAGATATAGTCGCAGGGGTAAAACGGTATTTTTGACCTAGCTGTGATTACGAACAACCTATGAAGGATCGACTTACTGATTATGGTTATTAAGTGGACATAATATATCTATAGTGAGGGGAGTTCAACTATGGGCTATAGTGGAGTGTCCCATTAGTTAACGAATGAGGGTTAGATTGGACTAATGAGTTTAGCTGATTAATCTCGAATCGTTGGAGCCCATGATCTGTAGGTCCACGAGGTCCCTCTACTAGCTCGTAAATGGATAAGTTTTAGGGTAGCTTGAGAAATTAATTTGAAACATTCAAATTAAACGGAACAAGAGAATATATATTTAAATATGATTTAAATATATGAAGATGATTATTGTGCAAAAATTAATTTAATATTTGATATTAAATTAATTAATTTAAGAAAATAATTTTTGTATTAAAATGGTTTTAAAATCATTTTTTGTTTTAAAAGAAAATGGAAAAAGGGTTTTTCATGGTTGCACAAAATGGAGATTCAACTTTCTCCATTACCTTCATCTTTATGCTCACACAAAGGCCATTATCCTTTCTACATTGATTCTCCAAGCATGAGCTGAAAGCCATGCACTCTATTTCTTTGCATGCTTATCTACTATATATAAAGAAGATTGGAGTCGTTGGAGGAGGGTGAATGCAAAATTTTTTAGAGAAAATTTTATGTGAGAAGAAACTATCTTCTTCAATCGGCTACTGTGGGTTCTTCTTGGTTCGTCAATTCTTTAAGTTGTTCTTGAGTCCCACAACTTTGCCTAAAGCTCTAAGAGCATAGTAGGAAACGCTTTAAGGTGGTTCACGGTGATATCAAGTGAAGACAACTACTGTACATACGGTTTCTTGGAGAATTCATTGATGCGTTGTAAATGGTGATGCGATTATAGTATAAGTTGCGGTGATGTGTTATGCGTTGCACATGAAAGTTTTCCTAATAAGACCGAAGTATAAGCCTCACTAGATTTTCTGGTAAGTCCAGGGTCGAATACAGGGACTACTGAGTAAATATGCGACAATAAATTTGATTTCTTGCGGTGGTGAAAACAAATAAGTTGGATGGTGTTTTGTTAAAGAATATTTCCTATGCGACAGATTCAAATAAAGAGTTGATGAAATCGAGAATTACAATGAATATGCGATGAACGGGTTGAGAAAGGGTTTAGCTAACACTTCCTAAGATTGCATTTAAGTTATGCGATCATGCTACACACAAATAACAACATGTCATCTGTCAATGCAAATGCCATAATTCTTATTTCTAGGACGCATACGATGTATACGAAAATGTTGATAGGACTTATGTCTAAGCCTCTATTTTTGTCTATGCGATGATGAATGATGCACATATACACAAGGTGACCGCATACTATCATATCCTATTTCTAGGGTGCATGCGGTGCGTAATAGCAAACAGAACTTATGTCTAAGTTTCTATCTCTTGCTTATGCGGTTCTAATCTGACTCTCTCAAGCCTAGATTCTAATCTGACTCTCTCAAGTCTAGATTCTTTCTTTAGACTACTCTCTCAAGTATCTTTAAAGGGTGAATGACGCATACATAAGACAAGATGATCGCATATAGTGTAAATCTTAGGTCATGCTAGCAAGGTACTTCTCAACTCATTCGAAAATTTAGCTACTCATGTGAAGTGTAGAGAGATTGAACATAAGTTGAAATGAGATTTCCATTGTCTATAAATTAAATGCGGAATACAGAATAGCAATAGAATGTAGAGATAAGAAGCCCGGTAGCAATGTCTTGCTTCCCGTGGCCTTTTACACTGTATTTTCACTCCAACTCTGCCCAGATGAATATCCTTGCTTTCGCAAGTGTTGGCCCTCTCTCTTTTTGTAGCGCTTCCCGACAGTCTTTCGAGCTGTCCGGGAATGATCTTTCGGCGTCTTCTTCTCTTGGCCCGTATCCGTCTTCTAAGTATAAGTATAAGTATGAACAGACTAACAGTTCTCTATCTTGTATATGATCTCTCTTTTAACGATGGTAGCCTTCGGTATTTATAGATCTCAAGGTGAAGAAGTTTTTCTCTCTAATGATTGCAATGATGGGCAGTCATTAAATCTCCTACTCTGATGCGCCGATTAATGGTCACTGAAAGTTGAGTGTACTTTGCTACAGTGTGGCTTTAACGGATTGTTAACTAAATTTGAATTCGACCGTCATCAACTTTCCATCCCATCATGATTTATCATGTTGTCACCTTGATGCGCAGTCTTTATGCGGCCATCTTCTTGAGCAACTTCTCGCGATCGTATACGTTCGCAATCTTTCAATGCGCGTGGACGCCTAATTCCTTGGATCACAATTTTACTTGCGCCAACACATTTTTCCTGCACAAAATAAGTAAATTAGCTGCTTTTATGCGATGAACGCATACGATCGCAATTTTCTCAGTTTAACGCTTTTGGACATGATTTTATATATTTTTACCGTCATATTCTCTCATGTTTTACTTATTTGCGTTGTGATAACGTGCATTTCTACTCGTTATCATTCATCAAAGGTATGATCTTAAAACCCACTTTTTTAGAAGAGCATGCTTTAGTTTTTGCCAAAATTAGTGAATTTGAATACTTATGGATCCTTGATACTTCCGCTGCATGTTATTTAACTCTTTCATTTACCCCATCCTAGACACAACATTCATACCATAAAGTTAACCATACTTTAGTACATTAAATTAAATATGCTTAAGTAGGGAAAAATAAAGGCCTAGGGGTTATAATCGACCCATAGTTGGCTACAAACCTCCTATAGTACCCAGTTAAGCCCAAAAAACCTTGTAGCTCTTTAACATTCTGTGGTATTGGCCAAGATTCTATAGCTTTCAATTTGGAAGGATCCCCTGACACCTCAGTTGCTGATATAATGTGACCTAAATACTCGATGCTCTCAACGACAAATTGACATTTTTGTAAGTTTTCGATAAATTGGTTCGATCGTAGCACATATAATATCATAGACAAATGTCCCAAATGCTCCTCCAATGAACGACTATAGATCAATATATCATTGAGAAGTACAAGGACAAACTTTTGCAAATGAGGTTTGAGTATATCATTCACCATCGATTGGAACGTCGACGGTACATTCTTCAATCTAAATGGCATGACTAGGAATTCGTAATGACCTTCATGTGTATGAAACGAAGTTTTGTGTACATCGACGACTCGAACATGGATCTGGTTGTACCCTAATTTTAGGTCAATTTTAGAAAAAATAGTTACTCCAAACAATTCATCCAAGAATTCACAAATCACAGGGATAAGATACTTATCTGGCATTGTCACATTGTTCAATGCTTGATAATCTACATAGTTGCTATCCTTCTTTTTCACAAGGAGGACAAGGCTTGAAATGCACATCAACTTGGCTAAATAATGTTGGCCATCAACATCTCTTGTACTAATTTTTCGATTTCATCCTTTTGACATTGTAGATATCGGTAAGGATGAACATTCATCGGCCCAGCATTCGCCTCTAACTCAATCGCATGATCATGGAGTCTTCTAGGAGGTAAAGTAGAAGTATTCTAAAAAACATGCAAGAAATTAACTAGCACAGATCGTACCGACAATGGCAAGTTGGATAAGTTGAATGTATACGTAGTGCCCTCTAGTTTAATAACACCTTGTTTCAATGTTCCCAACTCAAGAAGCATGGCATGGTCCTCTTCCCCCAACATTTCCATCATAGATTTCAAAGACATATGTGACTTCATCAAACTCTGGTTTCTTGTCAAGTATACCATCCACTCTCCAATCCAAAAATCCATCTCGAACCATTGATAATCAAACTGGACTTTGCCCAATGTTTCTAGCCGAGAGACACCTATAATGATATCTACACTTCCAAGCGGTAATGAAAAAAAAATCATGAGTAATAAATAGATTGGAGATTGTAATAGTTACTTCTTTACAAACTCTAGCTATTCGTACTACCCCATCCATTCCCAACACCACTCCATGACTTTCGGGCAGGTCTATTGGGATTTTGAGTGGCGATACAATCTTTTATGAGATAAAGTTGTGGATGGCACCTCCATCGATCATAACCATAACCTCCTGCCCTCGTAGTTTCGCTTTTATCTTCAATGTTTTTGGGGATCTTAAGCTAGATAGGGAGTTTAAATATAGATTTTCTATCTCGGTGTTCGTCGGTTCCGTCGTTTGTTTGTCCAACTCATCGGGTTTCATTTCCACCTCATCGCTCAAATCCTCCCCTTTTTGCATCACGGTAAAGTTGAGTTCCTTCTTTTTGCACTGATGCCCAGGGCTAAATTTCTCATCACATTTGGAACACAACCCTTTTGATTTCTTCAATCATAGCTCCGTATCTAACAAGCGCCTATAAGGTTGTGACATCACGTTCTTTGCCTCAAAATCACGCGGTGGTGTAATCATCGTGGACGAAGCAGACACTACGACTAGGGTTGATTGTGATCGTTCGAGTAGCTGAAGAACGCTCATTTGTGTCGACCTGATTGAGTTAGAAGATCCACTTGAGCCACCCACCCCACTTTTACTTGGGCTTGGATTTGCCCCAACATTCTGAAATCGTTTGAGTGGGTATTGCTAATCATCTTCAATTAATTGGACCATTATCATTTTAGCCTCCAGCCCACTGGTTTTAATTTCCTCATTTCACTCTGAGTATCCTCTTTAAGCCTAGACAAAAATTTGCTTTCCAGGACTTCATTGCTCATGTCCTTTAATCTCGTTGAGTATCGCTTGAATTACCGGCGATATGCTTGTACAATCATCTCTTGTTGCAACTTCATCAATTGAGTATGTTTTTCATGATCCAGCGGCCGAAAGCATTTCCACGGAAAATTCTGAAACACACTCCAACTTCCAGTTGACTCTCTATCTTCTTCCATCGATACCAATCTAGAGCTTCACCTTCCAGATAGAGGATAACGACATCAAGCTTATCCCTCTCCGTAAGCTGATTCACCACGAAGTATCTCTCCACTCGATGCAACCACCCATTAAAGTTTTTCTCTGCTTCACCTTTGAGAATAGAAACCTCTAATTTTTGTAGTTGCATATCAAACAGAGAGATTTCCCGATTGTTCGGATTGCACGAAATGCTGATTCCCCTTTCACTTATGAGGTTTGGGTTCGAATCCCACTTCCCTTCTTGAGTTGCTTCTTCTTCCAATTATTTATTTCCTTTATCAGTAATTGTTCTTTCCGATGATGATGCCTCTTTCACCAATCCTCCCCCCAACATACCCAACGCCTACATCCACTTCTTCATATCTTCCTTGATTAAGGAAAATTTTGTTTCTAATCTCTGGTCTGCAATCGCACGTCTTGCTTCAACTTTGGCAAACGTGGACTCCATCTTCTCTTCCAATATCTTGTGGTGGTCAGAGGCTTCGATAAATCAAGCTTCCACCAACCCTTCAATCTCTGCAACCTTTGCCATCAAGTTAGTCATCTTCTCCTCCAAATCGATCACTCTAGCTTCCATCTTTCCAGCCATTCCAGAACCAACTGCTATGATACCAAATAGGCCTAAAACTCAATTTTATTTATCAACAACGGGGTAAAGTTTCAAAAGCTTCCCTAACTATCCTCAATTCTCAGAGTAAGCAAACTACCATAACAAACTCAAAGCCCCTTTAACTAACCAAATTCCCGTGGGCCCACTTTCTCAATGAATTTTACCATTGATCTTTGACAATAATTTTAGAGTTGTTCAAATAGAAGTAATAAACTGATTCAACTTATCTGGGGCAACTCAGACCTTTAACATTCCCTTTCTCTCTTTCTGGCTTAGCCTACCAAGGAAATGTTCTTCTTGATAGCACAGGTAAGAACACCTGCCTAATCGACTCGCTTCACCGATCAATATTATATATAATTGATGTTTGAACCTTTTAGTTTTTTGAGGAGTCAATGAAAAAAGATAATTGCAATAAATAACTTATTGCAAAATGACAAATCTTATTTTTTGTTTCATTTAATTCTAAGTTTGTTCTTATTTTTTTTTTATGGAGATACGTGTTTTACAAATGATATCATTCACATTTGTATACTGGTGATAAAAGTTATATCAATGATAAAAATCAATGATATTTGTATATATCTATGTAGGGATAGAATTTATATGGACATTAATGATATTTGTGTAAGAGTGATATTAGTGACAAAACTTATATGGATATCAATAATATCAGTTTATCGATGATATCACTAATATCATAAAATATGTGATAGACTATAATAAACATAGATGGATATCAATAATATAGTTTATAGAGTAATATCAACAATAAAAAAAATTCAATGCAGTAGCAGTGTGCCCTAGATTGCTTAAACAAAATTATCGTGGTTAAATGACTTTGTTGATTATGAGATTTTGTGTCGTCAATCCACTTTGAATCCTCTTAGAGTAGTTTGGAGCATGTATTTCGAAAACCACGATGATAAAGAGGTGGGCCAACTAATGTAATAAACTAAACTTCAAATTAGGCCCGCTCTGATACTCGGTAATCAATTTAGCCCAAAAACAACTTTAGTGGTAGATGACTTATGTGAATCAAAATGAGCTACGTAGCTGGTCAATTTCTGAAGGATAAAACAAATGTTAGAAAAATCATTTTGCCTTCTTCCTGATTTTCTTTACATACTTATTCTCTCTCTGGTTTGAGATTCTCTCTGTTGTTCTTGATGATTTGTTGTAGATTGAAGAGTAAGGAGAACAATATTGAAACATGCAATGCAAGAATTGAAGAGGGGAGAAGGAAATCTACACGATGATTATAGTGGTTCAATGCTTACATCCACTTTCAAGGTATGGTGTTGTTCTTCATTCAAGCCTTTTTAAGTATTCTTTTCTGTTGTTTTACAGATTCACACATGTATATCAACTCACTCACTCTTGATTTTAATAATAGTACATATTTATCTTGAGTTAGTTAGGGAAAGTAATCTTGAGAAGTTATTTTTCTATTTTAGTTAACTTCTTTAACAGATGCTTTGCTTTCTTTTGTGAGGTGAGTTGGAATGAAGAAATTCAGTAGGAGCTTGATTTATTTAGGTGAATTTTAGCTCATTTCCTCTTTACAAATCTCTACCTTGAGCTAAAATCTTACCATACCTTGATTTTGTTCTTGCAATTTTATTCTTCAATTGGATAATCTACTACTTTTAGTAGACCTAGATAGTAATCAAGCTTAGAATGCACCAATGATTTAGTTAGGCAGTCAATCGACCTAGATAGTAATCGAGCTTAGAATTTTTCGTCATGAAATTGAGGGTTCTTTGTTAAGCATATTGCACTTTGGTTGTCACATTTTATGTTTATTTTATTTTGTTTGAAGCCAAAGTCTGATAGGAGTCCTTGTAGCCACTTAGCTTCTTTTGCAGCCTCTGTTAGTGCAATGAATTCTGCCTCTGTAGTGGATAGAGCCACAATAGTCTATAGATTAGATTTCCAGCTGATAGTATTACCTCCAAATTGGAAAACATATCCTATGAGTGGCCTTCTATTGTCTAGATCACCAACAAAGTTTGAGTCAGAGAAGCCTATTAGGCTTTGGTTAGTTATATCATGGTGTCTATATAAAACGCCATTTTTCCGAGTTTCCACTAGGTATCTGAATACCCATTTAGTAGCTTCCCAATGTGCTTTCCCTAGATTGCTCATATACCTACTCACTAAGCTGGAATAGTGAGTTAGATCAGGTCTAGTGCACATTACTAGGTACATGAGACTACATGTAACATTTGAATAAGGAATTCTCTACATTGCTTTCTTTTGATCTTCAGTAGTGGGAGAATCTTGGGTTGAGAGTTTAAAGTGTTGTGCAAGGGAAGTAGAGACTGAAGGGATGAAAACCCTAAGGCACAACGGAATCTAAAACATAGAATCATTTCATTTTTCAAATTGACATTTAAAATCAAAACAATTTAGCATTGGAATAAAAGGCAATATCGATTAAGCATGCAATTCCCAAAAAGACTAATTATATAGGGGAAGAAACCCTACCTTGTAAACCTTTTGACAATTCTATAGAATTTCTCTGTTGCATTCGGATTGGGCACCATCACTTGGAAACCTCCCTATTCTTGCAAGAAATTGAGGTTATGGACAATTGTGGGATTCTCTCTTTTGGGATTTGGGAATATCACAGAACTATTTTTCTTTCTTTTCTCAAGAAGAAGAAAACACACACAGAGAGCTTGAGAACATTTTCCTCCCTTTGCAAAACAAAACCCTTTTGTTAGAGAAAGAGGGATGGTGAGAGAGGGAGAGAAAAACATGTGATTGATCCCACGTTTTCTCGTAACTTCACTAAAATGGGGAGTTAATTTGTTTAATTTAAATAAAATAAAATAAAATATATTAATTAAATCATATTTAATTAAATGATCATTTAAATCACATTTAAATGATTTCCACTCACATAACCTATAGTTTTAATATGCATCTAATGTACATTAATTTTAACCTATAGTTTTGATTTAATCAATTTAATTAAATTCAAAATTAAATTAAATTAAATAATTAATTAATTCTTAAATTAATTAAGCATCCAATTAAATATTACATATTTAATTTAATTTCCCATTTGAATCATATTAAAAAACATTTCTCTCATTTAACCTATAATTTTAATGCGCATTCAATGCACATTATTTTTAACTTATAGTTTTCAATATGAATCTTATTCATATTAAATTAATATATGAACTCCTTTCAAATATTTCGTTCTCTCATTTATTAATTTTGAAACATATTCAAAATTAATAATAAAGACTAAAATTAAACTTTATATTAAAATGTATCAACATATGTTAAAAAAAAATCTCAATTCTGAACTTGAACTTTCAAATTCAATTTAATGACAAATTATCTCAATACCCTTTACAAGCTAAGAAGGAGACCCAATGGACTTGCAAATCAGAAGCTCCAACGATGTGAGATTAATTACCTAAACTCATTGATCAAATTAATTAATATTTATTAACTGTGGTTACACTTCACTAAAGACCCACAGTTGCACTCTTCTCATTGCAGATATGTTTCTGTGTCCATGGATATAAACCAATAACAGTAAGTTATTCCTTCAAGAGTGTTCGTAACACCAGATGGGTCAAATTACCATTTTATCCCTCGGTTACCTCTACATCCTTAAGAACTAGTATTTCTCTCATGAACAACATGTTTATAGTCCGACCATTTGAGAGGTAGGGTCTTTTGTTCAAGTCCCAAAGACACCACTTAAGGGAATACTCATCTACTTACCCTAAAGTCGGGAAGGAGTGAAATCCATCTTGTATGATTATATTCCCAGTTACCCACTCGGTCTTATCCCCAAAATGATAGGCATATTGAGTTGCCGAAATGGCCACTCTCACCCATACAAATTAAAGGACAATCTCTCATGAACAGAAGTTCATAATAAACTCAAGAGTAAGACTAAGTTTCCTAGGTCATCCTATTGAAATAGAAACCTACCTAGTCAACTGAGCTACATCTAGTGGTTACTATTTTGCGGTTCGGTCTTGTACAAACTCATTACACAGGATACACTCACTCACGTGCCTCCTACACGAACACATTGGATCACTACGTTTGTATCAAATACAAAATGGGTATCCATAGTGTCACCAGGAGAAGGTACCAAACTTTATCCCTATACTATAAACCCTTTAGGTCGTATCTTGAATATTGATCCCTATATGTCTCTACATATAGTTCAAGACTCATAAGACAACCTAGGATGTTAGTTTATTGAATTTTAGGGTTAATAAGACAAAATTAATTAAAACATCAATAACACTTATTGATAAAAACATTAGTAACTATTTATTAATGACGACCATTTAGTTACATTCACTATCTACAAGTTTTAGGGCATAAAATCCAAAAAAGACAACTTTAGCTTCTACCATGTTGAACCTTTTTAAGACTTTAGAAGTGTATTCTAACTGGAAAAGGAATAACTCTCATTTGCTTCTGTTTCTATAAATTTCCATGCCTAAGATTTTTCTTGCAGCCTCTAAGTCTTTCATGTCAAACTCTTTGTTCATTTGAGCTTTGATTTCATCTAGTTCCTTCATATCACTGCCAACCAACAACATATAATCAACATAAAGGAGAAGATATAATTCTTCCTTATTTGACCCTTCTCTTATGTAAACACAAGAGTCATATCTACTCTTTTTGAAGTGTAGGGTTGAGATAAGTTCATCAAAACATTTATACCAACACATAGAAGACTGCTTGAGTCCATAAAGAGACTTTTTCAGTAGGCACACATGGTCTTCTACCCCCCCTCTTTTTTTTTGTACCCCTTAGACTGAGACATATAGATGGTTTCTTCTAGATTTCCATGTAAGAAAGCTATGGTCACATCTAGCTGTTCTAGCTCTAGGTTCTTGCAGGCCACTATAGTTAGGAGTACTTTGATAGAAGTATGTTTCACCATAGGGGAGAACTTGTCATTATTGTCCAACCCTTCTCTTTGGGTGTACCGTCCAGCCACCAATCTAGCTTAAACCTGACTCCACCTTCATCTGGTTTCCTTAGTTTCTTTTTAAAGATCCACTTACAGGTTACCACTTTTGTGTTTAGGAGGCAAAGGAGCTAAGATTCAGGTTTCATTTCTATACAAGGAGTTCATTCATTGTTCATGGCCTTCACCCATTGTTTCTTCTCTTTACTTTTGATGGCTTCTTTAATGTTCCATGGTTCATCATCATCTAGATCATCACATAGATTTTCAAAAGCTACATAGTCATCTTCTCTGTATCTCTAAGATGGTCTCATTTCTCTTCTACTTATGTCTCTTGTTAGGGTGCAGTGTGTGAGGTCTTGAGGTTGAGGTTATTGAGTTTCTATCTTTGTCCCTGTCCCCTTTTCAAGCTGATCAGGGTGATCAGTTTGAATGAGATTTAAAGGATTCTAATGAATATTAGTAGTTATACTTCAAAATGGTCTTGAATCATTGTTCCATAACCTGATTCAACTAATTTAGGATTTGTAGAATCTGTATAGAGCACTTATTCTCTGAATACCACATCTCTGCTGATAACACTTCGATTAGATCTGAAATCCCACAACTTGAACCCTTTAGTTTCTTATGGATAGCAACAAATGAACATAAATTCACTGCCCTTGTTGGAACTTTCCCTTGTCTAACTTATGTTATAGCCGCATATAGCCAAAAGCGCTTTAAGAATTGAGAGGTTAGGGGACGTTCCTGACCAACTTCCTCAGGTGTTTTAAAAATCAATAGCTGTGCAAGGACTTCTATATGATTGTAAAATAGGTTGTTAGCTCTGTTTGCCCAAACAAGCTCATCCCATATTGCACAAGACTTGGATGCCACTCTTAGCCTTTAATCGCAAAGTACTCGACCCCATCATGACCACTTTCAAGACCTCTAGTTTTTGATTCATCAACTTCTCCTCCAACCACTTACTCTATTGTGGCTCATGCCTAAAGGTATTAAGCCTACTGAGGTTTCTGTGTCTGTATATTCTATTTACTCATCACAAAAAAAACTTTAAAGTCATTGCGTAAGAACTTCTAGTCCATTATATGTTCTTATGTATTTTATTTTCTTATTAGATTGATTCTCAACAATATATTCCAGCTTTTAAATTTGTTAAAAGTTTTGCTCTTATTATTTTAGCATAAACACTTAAACCTTTCTTGAGAAGCCATCTATTAAGGAAAGAAAATACTTTAACCACTCCATGATTAAGTCTTTATTTGGCTCCAAAAAGTCAGCATGTATGTAAGTAAGAATTTTAGTGTTAGAGTGAGTTCCCTTCACAAATTTCTGCCTTTTACTTCCAAACATACAGTGTTCACAAAATTTCATCTATTAGTGTCTATGGACTTAATCAACCCCTGTCTCTGAAGTTCTTTAGAATACCTTTCTCACTTATGTGTGAGAGCCTTTCTATGCCATAAGTCGAACTTATCCACCTTGTCATTCTGAACAACACAAACTGAGTGGCAAAGTGACATTCTTCCAAATAAAGTCCATTGGACTTCATTCCAATAAAAAAATTTCTTCCTTCCTTTATGATCTCAAACTTCCATTCCTTCCAATAAAAGAACAACTTTGATCATCAAGCATTTCCATAGATATAAAATTCATTCTCAACTAAGGAACATGTCTTACTTCCTTTAGATCTGCTGATAACACTTCGATTAGATCTGAAATCCCACAACTTGAACCCTTTAGTTTCTTATGGATAGCCAATGAACATACATTTCACTGCCCTTGATTGAACTTTCCCTTGTCTAACTTGTATATAGCCCATATAGCCAAAAGGCTTTAAGAATGAGAGGTTAGGGGGACGTCCTGACCAAACTTCCTCAGGTGTTTTAAAATCAATAGCTGTGCAAGGACTTCTATTGATTGTAAATAGGTTGTAGCTACTGCTTTGCCCAAAAAGACTTTGCCACTTTAGCTTATGAAATCATGCATCTGACCCTTTCTAAGATAGTTTTGTTCATCTTCTCAACCACTTTATTTGTTGTAGGGTATAGGCTACTGTTTTGTTGTCTAGTTATTCTATTCTCATCACAAAAACTATTAAAGTCATTGCGTAAGAACTCTAGTCCATTATATGTTCTTATGTATTTTATTTTCTTATTAGATTGATTCTCAACAAATATATTTCCAGCTTTTAAATTTGTTAAAAGTTTGCTCTTTATATTTTAGCATAAACACTTAAACCTTTCTTGAGAAGCCATCTATTAAGGAAAGAAATAACCTTTAACCACTCCATGATTAAGTCTTTATTGGCTCCAAAAAGTCAGCATGTATGTAAGTAAGAATTTTAGTGTAGAGTGAGTTCCCTTCAAAATTTCTGCCTTTTTACTTTCCAAACATAACAGTGTTTCACAAAAATTCAGTCTATTAGTGTCTATGGACTTAATCAACCCCTGTCTCTGAAGTTCTAGAATACCTTTCTCACTTATGTGTGAGAGCCTTCTATGCCATAAGTCGAACTTATCCACCTTGTCATTCTGAACAACACAAAAACTGAGTTGGCAAAGTGACATTCTTCACAAAATAAAGTCCATTGGACTTCATTCCAATAAAAAAAAATTTCTTCCTTCCTTTATGATCTCCAAACTTCCATTCCTTCCAATAAAAGAACAACTTTGATCATCAAGCATCATAGATATAAAATTCATTCTCAACTAAGGAACATGTCTTACTTCCTTTAGATCTGCTGATAACACTTCGAATTAGATCTGAAATCCCCACACACTTGAACCCTTTAGTTTCTTATGGATAGCCAATGAACATACATTTCACTGCCCTTGATTGAACTTTTCCCTTGTCTAACTTGTATATAGCCATATAGCCAAAAGGCTTTAAGAATGAAAGAG
Organism: Benincasa hispida; assembly: GCF_009727055.1. Taxonomy (NCBI): domain Eukaryota; kingdom Viridiplantae; phylum Streptophyta; class Magnoliopsida; order Cucurbitales; family Cucurbitaceae; genus Benincasa; species Benincasa hispida. The sequence goes on from NC_052360.1 coordinate 307,758, forward strand.
GTAGGGGGACGTCCTGACCAACTTCCTCAGGTGTTTTAAAAATCAATAGCTGTTGCAAGGACTTCTATTGATTGTAAAATAGGTTGTAGCTACTGCTTTTGCCCAAAAAGACTTTGCCACTTTAGCTTATGAAATCATGCATCTGACCCTTTCTAAGATAGTTTGTTTCATCTTCTCAACCACTTTATTTGTTGTAGGGTATAGGCTACTGTTTTGGTGTACTAGTTATTCTTATCTCATCACAAAACTATTAAAGTCATTGCGTAAGAACTCTAGTCCATTATATGTTCTTATGTATTTATTTTCTTATTAGAGATTGATTCTCAACAATATATTTCCAGCTTTTAAATTTGTTAAAAAGTTTGCTCTTTATATTTTAGCATAAACACTTAAAACCTTTCTTAGAAAGCCATCTATTAAGGAAAGAAAATACCTTTAACCACTCCATGATAAGTCTTTATTGGCTCCAAAAGTCAGCATGTATGTAAGTAAGAATTTAGTGTTAGAGTGAGTTCCCTTCACAAATTTCTGCCTTTTACTTTCCAAACATACAGTGTTCACTAAAATTCAGTCTATTAGTGTCTATGGACTTAATCAACCCTTGTCTCTGAAGTTCTAGAATACTCTCTCACTTATGTGTGAGAGCCTTCTATGCCATAAGTCGAACTTATCCACCTTGTCATTCTGAACAACACAAAACTGAGTTGGCAAAGTGACATTCTTCACAAAATAAAGTCCATTTGACGGATATCATTCCAAAAAAAATTTCTCTCCTTCCATTTATGATCACATTCCATCCTTCCAATCCTTCCAATAAAAGAACAACTTTGATCATCAAGCATTTCCATAGATATAAAATTCATTCTCAACTAAGGAACATGTCTTACTTCCTTTAGAAGTATGTCCCTATTGTCTTAGAGTTTGAATACCATTGAGTCTATTCCAATCACTTTACAGCCATGATTGTCTCCCATGAATACAGAACCACCATCCCATGATTTGTAAGAAACAAACCATACTTTTGATGATGTCATATGATAAGTGTAATTTGAATCCAGCACCCAATCCTCCTATCCTTCATGTTTTTTTGCTTTTTCCTTAGCGGTAACTAGGACTTCTGTGAAGCTAAGTCTATTCTCCCCAACAGAGACATCTCCCCTTCCATGTTCCTTGGGCTTCTTGAAGTATTTTTTTATAGGGATTATTTCTTCTCTCTGGACAATTTCTCTTGAAATGTCCTTCTTTGTGGCTGAAGAAACATTTCATAATAGATTTATCCTTCTAAGATATATGTCCTTTCTGAAAAACCTGATTTTTCTTTCTTTAAAAAATATTTTCCTTTTGTAAACAAGGATTCAACATCTCCACAACCCTTAGGATCAGTCTTCAGCTTCAATTCTTTACTCTTCAATGTTGTGATTACATTATCACTTGAATTAAAGTCCCTACCATACTTCAAAGCTGCCTTCACATCTTTATAGCTCTCATGGAGAGAGTTTATTAGGATAGTTGCCTCATCGTCCTCCCCTAACTTGTCCTTTGTCTGAGAAAATTCAGTAGTGAGTTTCTTAAACTTAACAAAATTTGCATCTAGAGTACTTGAAGCATTCATTTTGAATGAAAATAGCCTCTCTCTGATATAAAGCTTGTTAGGAACATCCTTCTTTATTAGAGCTTCTTTAACTTCTCCCAAACATCATAGGCTGTGTTTTCATGAATAACTTGCTTGAGAAGACTGTCTAAAATGTTCAAGATCAGTGTCCCATAAGCTACTTCTTTCATGGTCTATTTTTCTTCATCAATGATAGTTGAAAGAAGGCTTTTAGGTTCCTCAATTGCTCTCAAAAGCTTTTTGATAAGCCAACACTGCTTGAATTCTTTTCATCCATAGATGAAAATCCCCATTTCTTGTGAATTTCTCCACCTCATATTGAGCTACTGACATCTCTAACTTTCTTGATATTCTTGATAGGTTCATGGAGCTTTCTTGGAGTTTCTAGCTCTGATACCAATTGATAAAGAGGTGGATCAACTAATGTAATAAATTGAACTTCAAAATAGGCCCACTCTAATATTTATTAATCAATTCAGCCCAAAAAATTTTTAGTGGTAGATGACTTGTGTGAAGAAAAATGAGCCATGTAACTGGTCAATTTCTGAAGGATAAAACAAATGTTAGAAAAATCATTTTGCCTTCTTCTTGATTTTCTTTACAAACTTATTCTCTCTCTCTAGTTTGAAATTCTCTTTATTGTTCTTGATGATTTTTTGCAGATCGAAGAGTAAGGAGAACAATATTGAAACATGCAATGCAAGAATTGAAGAGAGGAGAAAGAAATCTACATGATGATTATAATGGTTCAACCATTGAGGCTTACATCCACTTTCAATGTATGATATTCTTCTTTATTGAAGTCTTTTTATGTATTCTTTTCTATTATTTTATAGATTCACACATGTATATCAGCTCACTCACTCTTAATTTTAATAACAGTACATATTTATACAGTGAGTTAGTTAGAGAAAGTACTCTTGAGAAGTTATTTTCTTGTTTTAGTTAACTTCTTTAAAAGATGCTTTACTTTCTTGTGTGAGGTGTTAGAGAAAGTAATCTTGAGAAGTTATTTTTCTGTTTTAGTTAACTTCTTTAACAAATGCTTTACTTTCTTGTGTGAGGTGAGCTAGAACGAAGAGATTCAACTAGAGTTTTATTTATTTAGGTAAAATTTAGCTCACTTCTTCTTTACACATGGACCAATCTGAAACTCATTTAAAGTAAAATATTTAAAGTCATTCATTTCAGAAAGCCAAACCTTGAGATGAGTTCCATAATCAAAAATTGAGAGACTTAGATCTTTTATTTTCACTGTGGATTACTACTTGATCTCGACTTGGAAACTCTTTTTTTCATACCTGAATTTTACGAAGCAGTTTCTTAGAAAAACGACACTTGGAATATTTTCATCTTATTACTTCTTGACATTGTGCACTTGTACTTAACCATCGGTTATTCTTAATATGTTCCTAAACAAAAGCAAGGGTTTGTGGATGTGCTAAAAATGAATAAGTGCAATACACTCAATATCTCAAGCTATCCCATCTTTTTTAGGGCATCTACAAAGCTGAATCCCATGAATAAAAATATTTGATGACCGAAAAGGTATATGTAAATTTTTTGGTTTCATAATCTACTAAGAATAATCCATATATATGAAATATTTGTATATATTTTACTATGGACTTGTCATATTTGTATATTTTCTTACCTTAAAATTATATCTAATATATGTGAATTATGGGTAGAAAGTGGTTAATACTCCCAATCAACTATAATTAAGTGAAAATGAGTTGTTGCATGGTTAACAGTTATTTTGGGTTAACTAGCACTTTTAGGGTTATATGTTAGGAACTAACCATATTTTCAATTTTACAGAAAAGTTAGATTTTTTTTTTCTTTTGCTCCGATGCGGATGCATTACTAACATGCAAAAATTCAATGCGGTCGCATGTTCCAATCTGGTCCAACAAACAAACAAAAAAGGAAAAAAAAATCTAGTCAAAATGGCTTCGCTGAAACTGATCCAAAATTTAAAATAAAATAAAATAAAAAAATCACATCCAACGCCAAAATATTGATTATGAAAGGAGAGAAAACAAAGGTAAAAGAAATGGATTCAGCTGTTAAAGACTTTCATTAAAATACATCAATTACATAAATACTTGAATAGTTGACGTTCAAAGAATAGTTAAATACATAAATTATTATTAAATACATTGATGAATGTTGATGTAATAATAAAGAGTCACATGTATATTTAATGTTGATGTTTTTTTATGTAATTTTCTACTAGTATAAATTTTTAACCAGTTTTTTTAAAAAAGAAAATTGCAAAATCCATCCTTGAAGTATGGTGGGTAGTTGAAAATACACCCTCAAAACTTTTAATTTTGAAAATTGAGCACTCAAACTTTTACAAATGATAAAATTGAACTCTTAAACTTACATAGTTGTAAAAATTAGACCTAAACAAGCATGCAACGGAAGTAACAAGGATCAATAAGCTTTCTAATTCATTAGTTTTGGTAGAAACTAAAGCATACTCATCTAATATAAGAGGGTTTGAAGTAATACCTTTGTAGAACTCTCCAAGATCTTGATCCTCAGAAGTCGTCTTCTCCAAAACTTGTTGTGAACTACCTCAAGATCTTCTCCACTATCCTCTTGGAGCTTTACAACGAGTTGTGGGACTCAAGAACAACTTGAATGAACAGAAATTAGGAGTGAAGCTCACTGCTACAAAACCACTTTGAAGAACAATTCTTCTGCCCGACTTTTCAGTAAAAATCCTTTGAATGCATGCGTCAATTCCACTCCAATCTTCTTTATTTATTGCAGGTCAACATTCAAAGAAGATGGCTGCATGTGATGCAGCTCATGCTTGGAGTAATTGAGGAGAAAGTGAATGGTTTTTGAGTGAGCAAGTTGAACATGGTAATGGAAAACCCATTTTTCCATTTTGTACAATTTTTCATTTTTTTTTATTTTCATAAAATGATTTCAAAATCAATTTGATTTTAGAATTGAAAAATATTATTAATTTTATAAAATCAATTTCATAAATTAATTTTCTAATAAAATTAATAAATAATTATTTAAATAATCATTTAAATAATTCTAATTAATTTAATATCAAATATTAAATTAATGATTTAAATATAAATTCTCCTATTCCGTTTAATTCTAATTTGAACGTTTCAAATTAACTTATCATGCTACTCTAAAGCTTATCCATTTACAAGCTAGTAAGGGAACCTCGTGGACCTACAGATCATGGGCTCCAACGATCCGAGATTAATTGGCTAAACTCATTATACCAAATTAACCCTCATTCGTTAACTAATGGGTCACTCCACTATAGCCCATAGTTGAATTCCCCTCACTGTAGATATATTATGTCCACTTGATGTAACAATAATCAGTAAGTCGATCCTTCACAGGTTGTTCGTAATCACGGTTGGGTCAAGATCACTGTTTTACCCCTGTGAATACATCTTGTTCCTTAAGTTCCTACTAACCCTCTAATGAACAATTTTGATTCATAAAACCTATGAATCAAGTTCTTTCTCTATCATGAGAAGGCGGGGCCCTGATTATTCAAGACTTGAAATCAGTACTTAAGAGAACAATCTATCTGTTAACCCTAAATTGGGTAGGAGTGAATTCCATCTTACAGGGCTATGTCCTCAGTTATTCATCTGGTCTTATCCCCAAAATGGGAGGCTTATTAAGCAGTGCTGTTGGACTACTTTCACCTATGCAGATCAAAGGGTAATCCCGAACAAATAGGAGTTCATAGCTAGCTCAGGATTAAGATCGAGTTAACCTAGATTACTTTATAATGAAATAATCAGTTTTAACAGTAAACGATCGTTATAAAGAAAAGTGACTATTTTTGTGGTCCAGTCTATATGCAAACTCATTGTATAGGATGTCCCCACTCACATGTCTCAATATGAATGATCTGTGGATCATATCATTTGTAGCACTTCACAACTTTTTATAATAATTACAAAGTGGGCCGCATCTAATAGTGTTACCAAGATGAGATACCCAATTTCATCTATATACGTATTAGATCATCTAGGCTATATACTGTTAATTGATCCTATTTATGTCGCCACATAAAGTTAAAGTATTCAGACTATAGCCATGGATATGTTTATTGGATTTTTATAATAGAATGCAAAATCAACAACTTATTATTATTGATACATAGAATGTTTAATACGAACTGCGAGTTCTAGGACATTCCTAACAAACAGTTAATGTTAAAAACTTATACAATTGTTAAATTTGACCCCACCCTTGAATATTTAATTACTTTAATAATCAATGAAGATGTTGATAAGTGATGTAAAACTCAAAGAATTAAAGAAGTAATTGATTAGGTGCAACATGTTGCTCTTTACTTTAAAAATAATAATAATAATAATAATAAATCATTTTTTAAAAAATTTATCACATAACAATATTTTATTGGACAGTTGTTAAGGTGTATAAAGATGTTTTTCCCAATCTTGTCCATTGAAAAAGTGGAGGCAATTCAAACTATAGGAAAAGAACTTACCTCCTTAGTCAGAACCATTGCTTATCCTTGTTAACGATACGTTAGATAATACTAATTTTACTTTCATCGATTAACTTAAATTTAGGATCAATCAGTGTTTAAGATGGTATCTATAGTCAATAGTTTAGAAGGTTATGTGTTCAAACCTTGTCTATAAATGAGGGAGACTACATAACTTTTGAGGATGTATCTGTACTACCACTATATATATATATATATATCAGATCTAAAAAACTTTGCTTGCCAAAGTGAGCTTAGGTTAGTGGTAATTGACATGATTTTCCATTCTAGAGGTAGAAGGTTTGATTCTTTATCCCCGCAATTGTTGTATTTAAAAAAAAAAAAAAAAACAAAGATAAACATAAAAGCTTATAGGGTTGAGGTGATGTTAATTTTCAAAAACTAAAGACCAAATAATAATTCAAATTTACTAAATATTAACAAAAATGTCATAGTTTGTTACTTCTTTCCTTTCTTTCTTCTAGTTCAACATGGGGAAAGTAAGAATTTAAAGCTTAAACCTTTAAATCATGATATGTATATCTTAGGGTGTGTTTAGAATACATTTTCAAGTGTTTAATTTTAAAAATAAGTCATTTTTGAGGAAAATGAAATGTTTGACAACAATCAAAACAACTTTTAATCTTTATTTTAATAAGTTTTTATAAAAAGTGTTTAAATAAAAATGAATTTTTTTTTAAAAACAATTTTTTCAAGTCAATCCAAATAGATACTTAATCTATTGAACTAAGTTTAAATTGTTGTGTGTTGTTTGTTGCTCGATTGTGAAATGCAAGAACAACAACATAATGGAGACATATCCATGAAACTGTCTCTCATTTAGATAATCAAAAGTCTATGCTTTTCTAAAACAAAATATCATTTTTGTTATAAATCCAACTTGACATACTTCAATTCTTACATTTTTTTTCCTTGGGCTATTCAAGAGATTGACTTCCACAAAAAGAGAGAATTAATGAAAGAAAAACTCTAAACAAAGACTTAATTGTAATTATAAAAAAAATTGTGGGTAAATTAAATTATTAGCATATAAGAATAATTTGTTGATTCAAATAATAATATAATGTCATCTTGTTCATACGAAAACGTTTCTATATTCATGAGTGATGAAGTTTGTTGTTTAATATGACTTGATTGCGTACGCGTTTCTAATAGCTTGAGTTTTAAAAAAAAATTAATATAATTTAGAGAGTGGAAAATTTTAAATGGCAATTAACAAAAATATAATTATTTCCAATTCAATGTTGATAATCACTTCTATCTCCTTGTCCATCCATATAGTTGACCAACGATCATTTAAATTGATTACCTTATAACTAAAGAAAACCTCCTAATAAACAAAACATGAAAAAGCAATAGAAAAATGTCCAAAAACCTAAATAAAATGTTAAAGGACTTTTTTTCCCTTAAAAAACAAATTAATGCACTTAGTCCATGCTTAAGATATTTGGCTCCGTAATTTGATAACCATGGGTTCTTTGTTTTTCGATTGTCTGTTTTTTATTTTTTTAAAAACAAAAACTACATATTTGATAACTGTTATTTATTTATTTATTTATTTTTCAAAAAACTGAGGATCAAACTTCTTATGAAGTGTAAATTTAAATTTAATTTTAATAATGATGAAAAATTAACGATGAAACTTAAATAATTATAATTTTCAAATTTTTAATATTAATTAATATACATTAATACTTGAAGTTTGAAACTACGTGTTTAGTAAAAAAAAAAAATTAAGGTTAAAAAGTAAGGATCTTAAAATCTAAAGACTAAAATTGAAATAAAACTCAAATTTAAAGGGAAAGTTGTAGCATTTTAGAAGTTCGAAAATAAATTGAAGTCAGATTCAAATTTTAAAAACTAAACTGTAATATTTTAAAATGTTGAGACAACAAAGGGAAAATGGACCAAATTTAAAAATATATGATTTCAGAATGAATTTTCATTTTATTTCTAATCCAAGCTTTTATGCATGGATATCGCAAGTGTCGAGGACCTCCGGATATATTTCTTAAAAATAAAATTAGTTAAAAAAAAGTTAAATTACAAATTTGATGCTAACTATCCATTTCATTAAATCGAGCTCTAAATTTAAATAAATGTGCAAATTTTACTTTTGATTTAAAATTTTTCGTGTCTAATTTTAACCCAAAAAAAAAAAAAAACGTTGCAGAGAACTTCATAAACTTATTAATTTGAATAAAATAAAATTTTCCTAAGGTAAATGTGACTAAGCACAACTTAATCATTTTTTTTCAAATACTATAAATTTATATAAATAAAATTTAGGTTAAAGTTTGAGGTTTTTTAATTCTTGGGTTAAAGTTTGAGGTTTTTCTCAAAAGTAATTTGATGAAATTTAAAGTTAAGATTATGAAAAATGATACAAGTTTTTGTTACGAAGATTATTTCTAACTAAAGAGTGTATATATACTTTTTCAATAATAATAATCACCGACGGCCAACACGGTGGTACGGTACGATCATCGGTTGCTTGCGGGGAAAGAGTCGACTAGTCCAATGTTAACCAAAACTGCCATCTGTTACTTAAATTTTATTCTTTTATTTTTCAAATCTTATATAATTCCAAATTCCAACTAATTCTTTTAAACTTTTTATTCTTTTTTCAAACATCTTTATGTTCTTAGTAGTTATTTAAATGGTCAATAGTTGAATAAACATTCATAACATATTAGCGACATGGATATTTATAGTTGGAATTCCTTTACTCTTTGTACCAGAAAAAAAAAATATGGTAGGTTTAAATGCTTATTTACTATTAAGTAATATGAATTTTTATAGGATTTTGGATCAAGAATAATTTTATTTGGACAAATATAAATTGATTTCAAATATAATTAAGTAAAATAATTATAAATCAATAAATAATGAGAACTAAATAGACGGTCTAAATTACTACCATTATTAATTTTTAGTTTCGATTGATATAACTCCCTAGATTAGAAGTATATAAATTGATTTTATATATGTATAGCTATCCTCTCACGCTCGCCCTTATTTATTTAATTTATCCTCATATCACATTGTATTAGAGAGGTTTACGAGGGTTGGATGACTGTTTTTGTTCCTTCCCCACTCCTCAATTTCATTTTCTATGCTAAAAAAGTTTTCGTTTAATTTTTGAGAGATTCTGTTCTCTGCGAGAAATTTCCACCTTTATTTTTTTTTTAATATTTAAAAAACCAATGGTTAACTTTTTCACTACAATTTTTTATTCAAATGGTTAATTCCACCGGATGAATTTGGATTATTTGAAGAGAAATTGTTTAAATCTCTTAGTCTAACAAAATAATTATCCATCTAATTAATTATGTAATTTTTGTTGCATAATATCCACTAATTTCAATCCATAAAATTTTATATTTTATTATCTACTTTCTACTAAAGTTTTAAAAAATCAAGTTAAATTTAAAACCTGAAAGGAAAAAAAAAAAAGTAATGTTCAAAATGTTGCTTTATTTTAGAATTTGACTTCAAATTCAAGTGTTTTCGTGAGATAGATAACTACAATAGAGAAGCTGTGAAAGAACGAAACATAAATTTCAAAAACTTAAAATTAAAATGAAATAGTTATCAAACAAAACCTTAGAACCTATTGAATACAAAGTTAAAAGTTTAAAAATCCATTAGACACTTTTAAACATTCAATAATCTAATATACATAAAAATTAAAAATTAAAAGTCTATTAAGTACTTTTTAAAGTTCAAAGACGTATTGAATATAGAATTGAAAGTTTAGAGATGTATTAAATATTTTTAAAACTTAAAAAGAAAAACAAACTTAAAGATTTGGAGACTATAATCTATAACTTAACCTGTTAGATTTTATATAATTAAAATTAACTAATGATCTTTTAGTAAAAATATTATAAATCTATATTTCTACCTCTTCAATCCATGTAAGAAAATATTAATTCACATACATAATCCATATTTTAATTATACGTATTTAAATAGTTTTAATTATACGTATTATTATTTAAAGAGGTATTTTTAAATAAAAAAAATATTTAAAAATATATACATTTTATTGCAAAATTTTTTAAAAATGTTTGTACTTTTAGAACTTTTTGCTATAAAGTGTAAATATTTTTTGGAATTATCTATTTATAAGAATTTCCCAAATTTAAAATATGTCAGACATGATCGACCAATTATGATCAAAACATAGCAGTTGTCAACTTTAGCTTACACGATTTTTTGGTCATATCTCATCGGTAGAGTTGCTTCTTTTCAATTATTATTATGATATATTTTTTCTTCTTCTTTATGGTTCTTGTCTAAATTCTGTAGTTCGAATTATTTACTCCATCGTACAAAAAAAAAGTATGATTGTTAATTTGAAAAAAAAATGCAATTTAAAAAGATTAAAACAACTTTAAGATTAAAATAATATACATTTTAAAAGTTCAGACACTAACATAAAATAAATTTAAAAATTCAAAAGAATGAAATAAATATATTGACTTTTGGAAGATCAAAGTAGAAGAAATTTAAAAGATTTAAAGCAAAATATATAACAACACTATACATTATCCATGTTTATTTATTTATTTATTTTTTTGCAAATGATCCATATTTACTTTTACTTGAATTATTTAGATATTGAAAATATTGTCACGTCCTAAAATGAGTTAAGCGTGTTTTTGCTGTTAATTATTGGATGCAAGTAATATTTATTAAGCCTCCTTGCAGCAATAGTATCAATATTTAAATGCAAGTTATGTTTGTAGAAGTTATAATAATGTCTCCCTAAAAATTTGCATGAGTTGACCAAAACCATAAGGTAAATCAATCGTTATAAAAAAGGGCTTCTTGCAAAAATAGCAAAAGAGGTTGGGATAATTAAGCTCATAATCCACACTTTTTATATTTGCAAAAATAGCAAAAAAATTCAAGTGTCCAGCACACAAATATCAAAAGAAAATGCCCTCCACTTCATGATCTTGCTATTCACGGCCCAATTTCATAAAATTTAGGATTTTGTTTTATCTTAGTTTTATCTTCTACTTTTCCTCATCCCAACTCATTTGGGGAAAAAAAATCTAACCAAATTATTTGAAGAAAGTACAATATTTTTCAACGAATTAATTAGAAAAAAAATGTATCATTGTTGATAACTAATGTTGAGATAGAGTTTATGATTAATATATTATGATATAGTTTATAATGATGCACACATTTATAATGTTGTTGTACTTGATTGATATATTTTATAATGACACATTCATTTATACTACTGATACACTTGATTGACATATTTTTCAATATACTTTAATAATGATATACATGTTTATATTGTTGATACATTTGATTGATATATTGTTGATATACTGTATAATGATACATACATTTATTTTGTTGATACAGTTAAGATGTAATCATTGACTTTTAAATAGTTTGTTTTAATTGTTATTAGACTTGAGAAATGATATTATATGTTACAAATGAATCTATGAATAATAGAAGAAAATTGATAAACTTAATATATAAAGTATATCAATATTATCATTGACATACTATTAAAGTGTATTAAGAATGTTATAGATGAATATAGTTTATCAATATTTTTCAGAAAAACTAAAGTGTATCTACAGTGTAACTATAATAGAAAGTTGATATTTTTTTAAGAAAGAAAAGAAGAAAATTTTTACTTTAAACCAATTTAGACTTAGATATTGGGTAAATTAAGCCAAAAAAAAAATAATAATAATAAATAAATAAAAATACCGTTCTTGAAAATAAAGTGTGTAAAATTGATGTCATGATTTGTGGTGGAGCTTTGAAAGGAGTTCATATAAAAGCCCACAATCACTGAAGCTTGCGCAAGAATCAAAACTACGGACGCACTACCCCTCATATGCATCGGTAATTTTGAAATAACACAAAATCAAATATCAAAACTTAAATTTTGCCATATCTACGAAATCTGAAAGGTAGGAGATAAGGTTACAATACCATGTTCTTAAATTGCTATCCATTGCACTGTTGTCATTAGGTTTCTCTCTAGAGCTAGGCTCCATGTATCCCAAAAGATTAAAAATATAAAAAGACTGAGAATTGATGTGGGATGAATATTTCTCAAGTTGGAGAATTAGGGCAAGAACGAGAACTAATATATATATATATATATAAGGTTGATAATGTATCTTTTAGTTCGTGTTATTACTATACCTATACCAAATAGGGGTGTTGATAGCAATGAAAATGTGATGTCTTGTCCCCTTTAGTTTATTCTAGGTTTTTACGTGTCTATTTGACTATTTATAGGTTTCAAGCACATTAAGGGTAGAACAAGGCGTTAAGTGACGAAATGGAGCTAAAACGGGCAAAAGCAGAACCAAATTGTATCAACCGGAAAGGAAGAATGAAGAATTACTAAATTTGCCCTTGCCTGAACGACTCTATGGCAACATGTTCGACGAAAAGCACACAGCACCATGGTGCTTGAAGCCTGGATGCGCATGATTTTTTCATCAACACCATGGTGCTGTGCCAATTTTATAAATAATTTGTTTAGCTATCTAGGGTAAAAGGGGGACTCTCGAGTAGTAGCCAATTCAACCACGATTTCTCTTTACTTTTCATCAGTTCTTGATTTTGGAATGTACCCAAACAATTCCTTGGCATCCATCATGGATATTATGGCTAAGGTGATGTTTTCTAGCTTAGGCATTGAGTAGATTTCCAGGTAATTGCACACCTATGAGACTTTGATCTACTTTTATGTGATTTTCTATATTGTTGTCAATTTCTTCTTTGACTATGAACGATTAATGATTATATTTCTGCGATGTGTAATCAATCGCTATGATCTAATTTACAATATGTGACATTCAATTGCATGTTAATCATTTGTAGTAATAGGTTAAATTAGCTCGTAAGTTGTAAATTCATCTCAACGAACACTACCTAATTAACTTAGGGAAGAATTAAACTGGATGTTTGATTTGGCTTTTCCAATTGAATATTCAGCTTAGCGATTTCCTTGATCTTAATGCAGTTAGCTAAATTAGTAGGGAGCATTACATCTATTAATTTGGTTAATTTTATAATTTGGGCCCTCACCTTGCTTTTCTAAGTGAGGTGGCTAAGCTAGACAATATAGGAATAATTTGATGAATCCATGATCAAGTTGCAATTTAGGGAATCAACTCAAAGGCCTGGGCTAGCTATTTTAATTATTCAAATTCAACCTCTATTTATTTTTCTTGCAATTTAAATTTCATGCAATCAATCAATCTCCAAACCCCTCCCCCATGCAGTTACCTCAGACAGCAAACTATTTAACTGAGAAATTCAAAGGTTCCTTACGTTCGACCTGTGCTACCACTACTATATATTTAGTGGAAATGGTTTAAAATTATTTGGTATGGATTTAGGCAACTAAAGTCACTTGACAAAATTGACGTTGTTGCTGGGGAGCTAAGAAATTTCTCATTTAAAGGGTTTTCAGTTCTTTATTTGTCTTTTGATTTTTTTTCTTTCTTTGTATGACCAGATCCTTCCAGAATCAAAATTGTTTGTTATACTTTGCAAATTTAGGACAGGAGGAGAGGTGATGCAGGAGAGAAGATAAAGGAAGAAGAGCTTTAGAAGAGGAAATCTGTGTAGAAGATACATTGGAAGAAGAGCATTCAGAAAAAGAAGAAGGGACGATGGCCCAGCCTGAATAAGAGCGTACATTAAGGGACCTTGTTGCCCCTAATATTTCCCAGCACCTCGTCTGCATCACATATCCTAAGATTACAGGTAACCTTGAGCTTAAGTCTGGATCTATTTTTTATGATTTGGCAGGAGTACTCACATAAGTATTAGAAGGAGTTTCATATTGTGTGTGACTGTATGAGACTTTATGGTGTTACAGAGGAGTAGATGAATCTGAGAGCCTTGCCATTCTCCTTTAAGGATGACGGGTTGGCTTTACTATTTTCCTGCTAGATCAATGACCTCTACAAGAAATAACAGATATGATAGCTAACGAAAAAAAGCTATAATAGGTCTTTTTATAGCTTTTTTCGAAGATCCTGACAACCCATGTTATTAAAAGTTTAGGAATTTTTATAGCGTTTTTTTAAAAACTATAATAAATGCTATTATAAAGTATGAAGATATAGCTTATATACATTGCTATAAAAACATTTGATAGCATTTTTCATTAAAGCTATAATATGTTTATAGCTAAAATAATGTGCTCTCTTTAGCATATAATAGCCTTTCTCAATGCTATGATATAGCATTTATAACTGCAATTGTATGTTAAATAATGTTATCTAATCTTTTCGAATTACTATAATTAGTATAATAAATTTTTGATATCATTTCTTTTTTATTATATAAATCTTTCTATAACTTTAACTCATGGCTATAAAATAGGTAACTTTTTTCTGAAAAATAATATTTTAACTAATTAGATTTTGATAAATTTTTGTTAAAATCTACATACATAAACTACTTCATAGTACAATAACTACTAATAACTTCCATTCATAATCTATTAACATTACAAAATAAAGTATTCAATAATTTCCTAGAATAAAGTCGTCGTCTAAATGATACAAACTAGATAAAATATTTGGTAAATGTACCAACAATATAAGTTAGCTCTCAAAATATAAAATTCACCAAGTGTTCAAGATTATAATATCATGTAGTTGAGCTGGCATCGTTGGTTCTTTTTCCCTCTAGTAAGGCATTATTTCATGATCTTGTAGATACCAATAATAGTGTATATTAAGCAAATATAGAAAATCTTTAATAAATGTACCCACACAATATAAAAAGAACATAGCATAGTCTAATACCATTTTCAACCAAATTTCACACTCTAACACTCTATAAGCATAATATCCCAATAAAGTCAATGCTTATAAATTTCTTCAAGTTCTCCGTACACCTCCCCTGCAAATATAGTATAATTTAATCAAGTCATTCTTCAATAAAAGTACACAAACTTTATAAAGAAACTGTGACTCAAATACCTCAACTTATTATTTGTTTATAACTAACTTTATCTTGTAACGGTCAGTTGGTATGCATTATAAATACCTCTGATCAGAAAAACAAAAACAGAGAGTGTTAGAGAGATCATCATTTCCTATTTTCCTATAAACAAACAAAAAGTTGTACACAATCTTCTTAGTGAAAGAACTTGAATTGTACACAATCTTCTTAGTGAAAGAACTTGAATCTTCCCGTGGACGTAGGCAATCTTGCCAAACCACGTAAACCTCTATGTTTCTTCTTCTTGTCTCAATCTTTCTTGTTCATTCAGCTGTTATCTTTCTGCAAACCGTGCCCCATACAATCTCGTTTTAAATCGTATCGAATACAGAGTATCGAGTTGAATCGTGCATCAATCTTTGCTATCGAGTTGCTTCGAGTTGGTCGATTTCCTCTATTGAGTCGCACCGAGTAAAGATCAAGACTCATCGAGTAAGATCGAGTATCGTTCCGTATTCATCAAGTTCCATCGAGGGTTCAGTAGAAACTCGTCAGACAAAGAGGGAATTCGCATCGAGCATTGAATAAAAAGACATCGAGCGTCGAGTATCCAACATCGAAGATTTGACAGAATATTTCTTAGCCTTTTCTTCATCTTTCCAGTGTTGATCTTGATTATTTGGGCCTAATGAAGATTGAATTACCAAAAAATTTGTGATATTAGAGTGTTTGAAGATCATCAAGGTCAGTATTCTTAGAGCATCAAGATACTCAACAAATCTAGACTCGATACTCGATTAGATCAGAGATGGTTGTTGCAAGGTATGAAATAGAGAAGTTCGATGGGAAGAGTGATTTTAGTCCATGGAAGGCCAAAATCAAAGCTATTCTTGGACATTAGAGAGCTCACAAGGCCTTTTTAGACCCATCAACTCTACCATCTACATTAACAATTGAAGAAAGGGAAGACATGGAGCTTACAGCCTATGGGACTATAGTTCTTAATCTCAGTGACAGCATCTTGAGACAAGTGATTGATCAAGACATAACCTACAAGATGTGGAGTCAAGTTGGAAGGTCTTTTTACAACCAAAGATCTCCCCAACAAAATGTATCTAATGGAGAAGTTTTTCACTTTTAAGATGGATTCTACCAATCCACTATCATATAATTTGGATGAGTTCAAGAGCCTTGGCGAGAAGATTTTCGATGAGAATGAAGTCTTTATCTTATTAAACTCTCTACCCGAAGCCTATAAGGAGGTGAATAATGCTTTGAAATATGTCAGAGAGTCAGCTACCACTGATGCCATCATTTCAACATTGAGAACTAGAGAATTGGAGCTTCAGTCAGTCAAATAGGAGCAGCCTGATGCAAAGAGGTTGTTTGTCAAGGGAAAGAACAAGCAGAATCAGTCTAAAAAGAATAAAAATCAGTCTGGTGAAGAGCATAAACCCAAGAACAAGCTGAGATGTAACTACTGCAAGAAGAAAAGACATTTGATGAGAGATTGCTATAGCTTGAAATAGAAAAATCAGGAAAAAGAGAAGGATCAGAAGGGAAAATAACCAGAAGCTTTAGTGGTTGAAGGTTCCTACTTTTATTTTGATGCTTTAACCTCCACTAGAAATAAAACCAACCAAATCAGTCCTCTTGGGAAGCATGACTGGGTACTTGACTCCAGCTGTACCTATCATATGACACCCTTAAGATCTTGGTTTAATACTTACAAGGATGTGGATGGAGAATCTGTGTACATGGAGAACAATGAAGCCTGCAAAATCAAATGGATTGGTTCAGTATCCTTGAAGCTAAAGGATGGATCAATCAAGCTTCTAAAATATGTGAGACATGTACCCATACTCAAGAGAAACTTGATATCTCTGGGTATGCTTGACTCAATTGGGTGTGAGTACAGAGGAAAAGGTGGAGTCCTTGAGGTGATTAAGGATTCTAAGGTTGTGTTGGTTGGTGAAAAGGTCAATGACCTTTATATTGTGAGAAGAGTAGAGATGATGACAAGTGCCTACACGGTTTCAACAGCAAGCTTAACAGAGGCTGACTTGTGGCACAAAAGACTATCCCATATCAGTGAAAAAGGGATGCAAGCACTGTCAAAACAAGGTATGTTGTCCAAAGGTATCAATGAACACCTTTCCTTTTGTGAACACTGCATTCTAAGTAAAGCATCCAGACAAAGTTTCACAAAATCTCAGCATACCACCAAAGGAACATTGGATTATGTCTATTCTGACCTATGTGGACCATCTTCTACACCAAGCCTTAGTGGCTCAAGGTATTTTCTAACCTTTATAGATGAATTTTCTAGGAAGATCTGGATATACTTTCTTAAAACTAAGGACAAAGTTTTTGGGATGTTTAAAGAATGGAAAGCCATGATAGAAAATCAAACATCTAAAAGTTAAAATACTTTAGAATTGATAATAGGCTTGAGTCTTGCAATGAATACTTTGGCAAATATTATAGTGAGAATGGTATAACTAGACGTAGAACTACGAGGTATACACCTCAATTGAATGGGGTTGCTGAGAGGTTAAACAGAACCATAATGGAAAGGGTTAGGTGTTTGCTCTCTGATGCTATCTTATGTGAAAATTATTGGACGAAGCTGCAACTTACACAGTGTATACTTTGAATAGGTGTCCTCATACATGACTTGCTTACCCCTAAGAAAAAGTGGACTAATCATCCTTCTAACCTAGATAACCTCAAGGTCTTTGGATGTGTAGGGTTTGTGCACCAAAATAAGGGAAAGTTAAAAGCCAGAGCAGCCAAGTGCATGTTTGTAGGCTTTACAGAGGGTGTAAAAGGGATTAAAATGTGGCATCCAGTTGAGAGGAAGTTCATAGTGAGCAGAGACATCACTTTTAGGGAAGAGGAGATGTTTATGCAAAAGGAGAAAAAGCTTGAGGATGAAGGTGAGTCATCCAACACAAGAATTGAGGTGGAGTTACCCACTGAGCAACCAATAGATTCTAACCAACCTAGTGACCTTAATCCTGAGCTAATTATGAACTCCTGTTTATTCAGGATTATCCTTAGATTTTTATAGGTGAGGGTTGGCTCAACAACGCCGGCACAATAAACCTCCATTTCAAGTGTAAGACCGGGTAGATAGCTGAGGACATAGGGTGCAAGATGGAATTCACTCCTACCTGCTTTCAGGGATAGTAGAGAGGTTATTTCTTTAAGTGCTAACTCCGGGTCTTAAATAAGGGGCTCCATCCTCTCATTGGCCCGAGAGAGACTTGGTTTGTTGATCGGATCACAAACCAATTGTTCATTAGAGGATTAGTGGGACTTAAGGAACAAGAGGTAATCTCGAGGGTAAAAGAGCCATTAGACCCAACCGTTACTACGAACAACCTGTGAAGGGTTAACTTACTAATCATGGTTATATCAAGTGAACATAATATATCTATAGTGAGGGGAGTGCAACTCTGGACTTTAGCGAAGTGACCGAGTAGTTAACAAATGGGGGTTAATTCGGTGTAAAGAGTTTAGCCAATTAATCTCGAATCGTTGGAGCCCATGATCTGTAGGTCTACGAGGTCCTCCTGCTAGCTCATAAAGGGATTAGCCTTGGAGTAGCATGATAAATTAATTTGAAACGTTCAAATTAGAATTAAGGGAATTAGCAATTATATGTGATATAATTACGTGCCTAATTTTAGAATTAAACGAAATTGGAGAATCAATTAATATTTAAATATGATTTAAATAATAAATTCATGAATAGAGATTCATGATGGTGGAATTAGTGTTAAATTAATTTAATATTTGATATTGAAATAGTTAGAATGAATTAAATTGTTTAATTATTGATTTATTATTAATTTTATTAGAAAATTAATTAATGAATTAATTTTGTAAAATTAATAAAGATTTCAATTTTGAAAACAAAATTGATTTTAGAAATCAAATTAGCAAATTAAAAATTGAAAAAGGATTGAAATGGAAAATCCCAAAAATGGGATAGCCCCATTTTAAAAACAAAGTAGCTCACACATTCTCCACCATTTTTCTTGATTTAATCTTCCAAGCATGAGGTGCATTTTTTGCAGCAATCCTCTTTGCATGATAGTCTCACAATAAATGGAGAAGATTAGGTTGGGAATCGAGCATGCATTGTTGAGCTTTTGTTGAAAACTTAAGGTTGAAAAAGGTCTTGTTCCATGGTAATGTAATAATTTCCTTGTCCAAGTTCTCTTTATTCAAGTTTATTTTGGATCCCACAACTCACTCTAAGGTAGCAAGAGAATAGTAGGAAAGGACTTGAGGTGATTCACAAGTTGATTTGGAGAAGATTTGCAGCTGGAATCGAGATTCAAGTGGTTCTACAAAGGTATGTTATGAAACCCTCTTATTAGTTTATGAGCATGCTTAATTTAAAGCCAAAACTAATGAATTAGAATGCTTGATGATCCATTTAATTTCCACTGTGTGTTTTCTAATTCTAATAATGGGTATCAAATGATCATCTTCAATTTGGTTTAATTTTGGGTTGGTGGGTGTTTTTTCATGAGATATATGAAAATGGTGCACCGATAATATTTTCTGAGATTTGGCATTTATTTTCTCTTTGATTCCTTTCTTAAATTTGTAATTGGAACTTGATTGATGAGCTTATATGTGTGCTCAAGAATTTGTAATTTATTTGGAGTTATTAGAGTTAAAATTAAATTGTAATTGAAGAAAGAAGTGAAGAAGGCCGAGTTGCAGAAAATTGAAGCCGAGCTTCTGTCAAGGCAGTGTTGCAATGCTGTCCTTAAGCATCGCAATGCTACTCATATTCGAGTGAGGATCGAGTTTCAATGAGCGTCGAGTAGCGAGTTGAACCAATCAAACAACGAGTTGAACTGGCCGAGTAGCAAGTTTGAACCAGCTAGCTGTCGAGCAGCGAGTTCTGGTCTGGTTTGACGAGTGAGCAAGCGAGTTTTGAGTCAGTTCAATCGATTTTCTTTAATTCCTGTCCGGTTCAGCCTTAAATGGTTTTTAGCTGGTTCGGTTTAGGAAATTCTGGTCCAGTTCAAGCTGTTCGGGTCCGATTTGGGGCGGATCGAGCGGCCCAAAAGTGTTTTGAAGCTGATTCTTGCTATTTTTGTAATAATTAGGCCTTTGTTTGCTTGAAATTGCCAAAATTAAAACTTATCAGTATGTGTTTAATTATTTATACATGTGATGTATCTTATAATTAAATAAATCTTGTATGTGCATAAAGTATGTCATGTAGGTTTAAAATCCCACCATATGAAGCATGTTACATGCCTTGAAAGTGTGTTATAAAGTGGTATAACATATAGTATGCATGTTTAGGATTTCTTTTATTTAATATAAGTGTTATATTAAATATTGAATGCCTTTGATGGTTGTTGTGGATGTTTAGCATGTCTAAAATTTTGTAAGTTGTTATAAAATTGGGTTAGACATTTAAAATCCATAACAAAAAATATTTGCATGTTTACGTAGGTTAACCACTTGGTTTAATAGTTAAAATAGGTCATTAAACTTGTAAAATTACAGTTACAAACTCAATCGATATATAATCCTGTCTAAGGCAGAGAGTATTTAAGTTGACGGTCTACAGAACACTTCCTACCTGGGGATTATGGCCGAATAATTAAGCATTGTTAACTGGTTTTATGAGCAATACATGAGCGATGTGAGGTTTTAAAATTGGTTTATCACCTAGACATCATAGGCGAAATCCAAATATAAATGTTATACTTGGATAAACACCTAGACGTAGGTTGTTTAATTAGCCGGAACAAGCCTAAGGATATGTATACCTATTTAACGTTAGAACTTCAGTGGGAATTTAATAACATATATGATATACTATTAGAACACTTTAGTGAAAATAAATAATATATATGATATGTTAGAATGCTTCAATGAGAGATTAGTAAACATATATAATATGATTATTTTTAACTCTCACGTCCTTAAAAGTTCACGATCGAAATTCACGTTTCACTTCATATCACCCTAGGAATGACCTTCATTCGGAAAGTGTTTACATGAATCGAGATTTTGGTGAATAGGGGAAGTTGTTTACCTTAAAATCAAATGTGATGTTTTGATTATAATTTTCACGTCCCAAGATGTTCACACTTTGAGGTTCATGCGGCACTTCGTGTAACACCCCGCACATTTTTTAGTAATAATGTAATTTCAGTAACTTTATTATTTGGAATTTCAGTAATTGTTATTAGTTGGAGGACATTTTTGGAATTTTGGACTTCAAGTGTAAGTGCGGGAATTTAATTATTGATGTGAAATTATTTAAATTGGAAATTAATGGCAGGAATTAATTTTCTTTTGAAACGGAAAGAAATTTAATAGTATAAAATGGAAAGGAATTAAATGTAATTATATTTATTTCCTTTTTTATTTTATTTTATTTTTTATTTTTACTTTTTTTTTTATAAAAAGTCAAATCCCACCCCCTTTTCTTCCTCACGTTCGTGAGCCCGTTTGACGCCGCCCAAAGCCGCCGCATGAGTTTCTTCTTTATGATCTCCGTCCACCACTGCTCAAGCGTCATTCGCTTTTTCCATCACTGGATCTTTCGATTTGGGTAAGATTTCTGCCATTTGGGTTTGTTTTCGATTGATTCTTGAATACTCATTTACTTTTGGCATCAATTGGTTGATACCCATTGTGTTTCAACTTTCGATTCAAGTTTGTGAAGGTATTGAAGTGTTGTTCAGTGAAGTTGGATGTTGTTTTAGCGATTTTTGGTAAGTTTTATACTTTGATTACCCTCTTGTGGAAATTTTGGTTATTGAGAAATTTTGGTAAAGTCATTTGGAAGTGATTTTTTTGACGAAGCTACATATGGATAATTTATTTGAGACATTGGTAGTGAAGTATGTATTTGATTCAAGCTTTAATCATGTAAGCCTAATTTCAAATTATGATTAGGGGGTTAATTCAAGAATTTCATTCAAGATGAAGAAGATTTTGGTTTGCTAATTACTTGGCCTTAAAATTGGAGGTTTGGAAGGTGAATTCGAATTGGACCACACCTTAGGCTTGATTAAGGATTCATGAATTTCACAAAGATTCAATTGCTTTTTCGTTCGACCTAATATCAAGGTAAGTAATCTTACTACTGGAACTGCCCAGGGGCCAGGCATTAGATGTATGCTAGCATGATAAATATATGTTATAGCAGAATGTTAGCATGATAGACTGATAGTATAATATGATCAAAGTATGTTCTGGTACGAGATCTGAATTATTTGTTTATGCACATAAACACTTGAATACTAGTATGAGATGGTATGTACTTCCATATGGTTGTATTTGATCTGATGATTTTAAGGTATACATGTATGTTGTAAAATCATGATGTTGAGGTATACATGTATGTTATAGAACCATGATGTTGAGGTATATGTGTATGTTGTAGAGCCATGATGTTGAGGTTTATATGTATGTCATAGATTCGTTCAATGATGATTATGATGTTGAGACTGTGCAAATGTCTTTACTGATTAGTTAGATGCCCATTATATTTTGTGTTTCCTTCAGGATTCACTAGTTTATGTTTCCTTCGGGATTCACCAGTTTGTATTTCCTTGGGGATTCACCAGTTTGTGTTTCCTTCGGGATTCACCGGTTTGTGTTTTCTTCGGGATTCACCAGTTTGTGTCTCTTTTGGGATTCACCAGAGGTAGTGGGCATACTTAACTACAGTAGGATAGGACTCAGTCTCCTTCTTGTTTCATGTACATATGTGTCCTATGAGGATTAGAGTAGTTTATATGTTTCACCAGATGTGGGTATCTAGAGGACATAGATGCCCAGTAGTGGGGTTACTTACTGAGTATTTTAAACTCATTCTTTCTCATGTTGTTGTTTCAGGTAAGGATAGAGATGCACCAGCAATGGACAAGCGGAATTCATGATCGAGCCACTAAGACTAGTTTTTACGCTTCCGCATCATGAAATTTAGAGTTATTTTCATGTTTCTCTTAACTTTTAGTTTTGATGTTTAAAACTTACTTTAAGAATCGTTTTTCAGACTCATTTACTATCCTTTATGATTTATGGGTACCCTACTATTGTTTTAGTATTTGAATTTAATGAAAGTCTTTTGAACTTACCTTATTTAATTAGCATTTATTTCGCCATAACCGAGTGTTATTTTGAGTTCCATGCATGCATGTATTTAGTAACGGCCTAACTTAAGTCCTAGGGGGTTGGGTCATTACACTTCGTGTCACCCTGGGAGTGACCTTCATTCGGAAAGAGTTTGCGTGAATCAATCAAGGTGAATGAGAGAAAGATGTTCAATGGAAAATCAAATATATGATATATTGATTTCAATTCTTATGTCCCTAGATAATTCCCACCGTGAGATCCGTGAAGCACTTCGTGTCAACCTGGGAGTGACCTCCATTCGAAAAGTGTTTGTCATGAGGTCAAGATCAAAGTGAATAGAGAAGTAGTTCATAGTAAGTAGATGAAGGATATGTGGCAACATATCCTGCGGTCTCTTCTGTTGGTTTGGACCATGAGATTCCTATGTTGCGCCTTCTTGTCGTCTTTAAGTCGGCCTCGCTAGTCAATTAATGACGGCTATCCCCTCGGGGGGTTTGAACATAGGATTCAGAACAACTCAAACTCTAGAGATGGATAGGATTTCTAAAGTCATTTTCAACTTTGAGTTTCCAAATTCGGGAGCATCATTGGAGCCGACTTCTGAGGTTTGAAAACAAAGGGTTACACTTACAAAATTACTAAAGAGTTAGTAATTTCTGACAAAAAATGGTAGCTAAATGACTATTGGAATATGAGTTATTCTAGAGATAGTACGTAGTCAAGAATGTATTGCTATAGTGTCGTTGCAAAATAATCTTGTGTATATTATCACTTTGCTAAAACTTGATTGGGTTTAAAAAGCAATTCACTGATAAAATTTGTTTATATTTTTTAGAATGACGAGTTCATTAGTATAATTATTGGCTTCTAATAAACTTATGAGGGATAATTATGCCACTTGAAAAAAAATTTGAATACTATACTGGTGATAGATGATTTACGGTTTGTTTTAACAGAGAAATGTCATCCCATTTCTACTCAAATGCAAATCGAATTGTTCGGGATACATACAACAGATGGACCAGGCTAATGATAAAGCCCGTGCCTATATCCTTGCGAGCATATCTAATGTCTTAGCGAAGAAACATGAGAGTATAGGTACTACCAAAGAGATTATGGAATCTCTCCGTGGGATGTTTGGACAATCGTCCTTCTCGCTGAGGCATGGTGCTATTAAATACTTTTACAACTGCCGTATGAAAAAAGAAGCTTCTGTTAGAGAACATATCCTGGACATGATGGTCCATTTCAATGTGGCAGAAGTAAATGGCATTGTCGTTGACGAGAAAGTCAAGTTGGTTTTATTCTAAAATCTCTTCTGAAGAGTTTTCTGCAATTCTGTACAAACGCACTTATGAATAAAATAGAATATAACTTGACTACTCTACTCATTGAGCTACAGGCTTACCAGATTATGATGAGAGCAAAAGGTTTAGAACCGGAAGTAAATGTTACTATTGCTTAGAAGAGATGAACGTACTCTAAAAAGCCTGATATTGCTTCTTCTTCACAGACTAAGAGTATTCCAATTAAGAAGAACAAAGTGAAAGGGAAGGAGAAACCCACTAGTAAAAGAAGTAAGGCTAACGCTACAGATAAAGAAAAATGTTTCCACTACAACGAAGAAGGGCACTAGAAGATAAACTACGTTCAGTACCTTGCAGAGAAGAGAGCAGAGAAAGCAAAAGAGGCAAACTAGTTCCTGAAGATTGCTTGTTGTACTCAAGATAACCAGTGGGAGATGTTATTGTTTGAAGATGATTTTATCTACTTTTGTTATTGTAATAAAAGTTATTTTGTCTTTTTATAAGAACAAATTTTATAAATTTTTGTTGTAAATGAAATGTTCATTAGCAAAAGTTATGTTTGTTCTATTGCAAAGCAACTTCTGTTAGAACTAACCTAGTTAAAAGCCATTTGCAAATATTTAGATATCTAAAACGACTGGAAATCAATAAAGGCAAGTAATTATTTAACTTATGTGATAAGTTTAGAACACTGGAAACGTTAAAAATGTATAAAACTTGTTAGGTAAAATAAAACCGAAATACTTCGATTGGATCAAAGTATAGAAAGTTTGAGATTTCTAGGACTATTTGATAGAACTTGAAATCCAGTAAAAACTTTCTACACCTAGTTGCCTTAATTATTTTTGAACATCATTCCAAATTAAGGTATTTCTAAAATCCATATGAGATATGGAAGAACTCATAAAAGTTGGTTATGATATGTAAGAGATGTTTATATAGATAAAAAATCTGGAAAGATCGATATAAGTATTAATGTTGAACCCGTAAGTGTTGAAATATTGTTCGAGATCACCATGTATATTTGTTTCCATAAAAGTTTGCATATATCAATAAAGAGTTATTGATTATACCTGACACTATAAACAAAAGTTGTTTCAGACATATTAGATGCATCTTACGTCGAGTTGAGAGTACCTCGACGTAATGGGAGGAATGTATGACTTCTTAGCCATTATCGAGATACAAGTGTTGTGGGAAAAAGATGCACTCCTCATATAGTTTAATAAGAAGTCTATTGTACACTAACATGTTTACAGCGATTCTCTCGGCTAAAGTGTTTGAGAATCTCCTAGTAAGACTAGGACTACCAAATATATAACCTAGGGCAAGTGGGAGAAAAATCGGGTATGTGATATCGAATGGTAAATCATGGGTATGTGATTCCCTAGTCAATTCTATTTCTCAGTTAAAATTCAAAAACTCATATTATATATTCAGATATATGTGTTACCACTAGATTTTTAGTCAAAGTGGGAGTTTGTTAAGTTTTATGTCCTAAAACTCGTGGTTTGTAAACAATTAAAATGTATTCTGAAAATTCAATAAGTTGTTATTGAATATATGAAATTTCTTATTTCATTTTAGAAATAAATCCAATAAACTAAAAGATCCATGACTATTACATGAGTACTTGAACTTTATGTGGAGACATAAAAGTGGATCAAGTTCGAGTAAATAGTCAAAAGAATCTATAGTATATGAATAAGGTTAGATATCTTATTCTGGTAACACTATTAGATGCAGCCCACTCTATAGTTGTTACAAGGAGTTGTAAAGTGTTATAGACGAAGTGATCTTGATTCGTACATGTTATGACATAAGGAGTGGAGGCGTCCTATGTAATGGGTTTATACAAAATCGGACCACGAAATTAGTCACTCTTACTTTATAAAGTTGTGTACTGTTTAATACTGACTATTTCAAAGCGATGACCTAGGTAACTTGACCTTAATCCTGAGCTAACTATGAACTCCTGTTTATTTGGGATTATCCTTAGATTTGCATAGGTGGGGGTTGGCTTAACAGCGCCGGTTCAATAAACCTCCATTTCAGGGGTAAGACCGGGTAGATAGCTAGGTACATAGAGTGCAAGATGGAATTTACTCCTACCCCTTTCAGGGATAGTAGAGAGGTTGTTCCCTTAAGTGCTGACTCTGAGTCTTGAACAAGGGACCCCACCCTCTCATTAGCCCGAGAAGGACTCGGTTTGTTGATCGGATCACAAACCAATTGTTCATTAGAGGATTAGTGCGACTTAAGGAGCAAGAGGTAATATTGGGGGTAAAATAGTCATTAGACCCAACCGTTATTACGAACAATCTGTGAAGGGTTAACTTACTAATCATGGTTATATCGAGTGGACATAATATATCTACAGTGAGAGGAGTGTAACTCTGGGCTTTAGTGGAGTGACCTAGTAGTTAACGAATAGGGGTTAATTTGATGTAAAGAGTTTAGCCACTTTATCTCAGATTGTTGGAGCCCATGATCTGTAGGTCCACAAGGTCTCCTTATTACTAGCTCATAAATGGATTAGTCTTAGAGTAGCGTGATAAGTTAATTTGAAATGTTCAAATTAGAATTAAGGGAATTAGTAATTATATGTGATATAATTATGCGTTTAATTTTGGAATTAAACGAAATTGGAGAATCAATTTAATATTTAAATATGATTTAAATATTAAATTCATGAATAGGGATTCATGGTGGTGGAATTAGTTGTTGAAATTAATTAATATTGATATTGAATTAATTAGAATTAATTAAATTATTTAATTAATTAATTATTATTAATTTTATAAGAAAATTAATTAATGAATTAATTTTGTAAATAATAAATATTTCAATTTTGAAAACAAAATTTGATTTTAGAAATAAAATTAGCAAAAAAAATTGAAAAAATGATTGAAAATGAAAAATCCAAAAGTGGGATATCTCCCTTTCAAAACGAAGTAGCTCACACATTCTCCACCACTTTTCTTGATTCAATCTTCAAAGCATGAGGTGCATTTCATGTAGCAATCCTCTTTGCATGATAATCTTGCAATAAATGGAGAGATTGAGCTGAGAATCAAGCATGCATTTAATGAGTTTTTGCTGAAAAAACTTAAGGTTGAAGAAGGTCTTCGCCATGGTGATGCAGTAATTTTCTTCTACAAAATTCCCTTTATTCAAAGCTCATTTTTGTTGGGAATGGTGTTCTTAAACTCTCCTGGTAGTCTCGTAGTTGTTAAACTCTGTAAACATCTTGTTATTCATAAATAAGTGTTATTTTATAAGCATTTACTCAATCCAATAAACTAAGATCCGAGGTTATTTATGTAACTTAAGCATGTATGTGAAGACATACAAGTGGATCGTGCCTTAAGTGATAACCTAAATGGTCTGTAGTATATAGATAAAGGAGAGATACCTTATCCTGGTGACACCACGGATACTGCATGCTTGTAGATGTTACAAGTGTTGTAAAGAGCATACAAATGGTCTGATCCTGATCATTCATGTGGAGACATGTGAGTGGAGGTATCCTATACAAAGAGTCTGTATAAGACCGGACCACGAAATGATTAGTCTCTTTATATAACGTCGTTTATAATTGAGACTTACATTTCACTAGGATGACCATAGGTGACATGACCTTAATCCTGAGTGAGTTGCGAACTCATGCCTATGGGGGCGATCCTTTGATTTGTATGGGTGAGAGTGGCTAGATTGCCAACTCAACAAGCCTACCATTTTGAGGATTCATCTGATTGAGGAGCTGGAAACTTAGCTACACAAGACGAAATTCACTCATTCCTCAAAATAGAGGTAAGTAGATAAATTGTTCCTTAAGGGCTGATTTCGGGTCTTAAACATAGTGGCCACACCCTCTCTTGGGAAGAGAAGACTTAGTCATAGTGGGACTATAACTTATTCTTTATTAGAGGAATCAGTGGTACTTAAGGAGTTAGATGTAACTACAGGGGCAAAACGATAAATTGGCCCAGCTGTACTTACGAGCAATTTGTGAAGGGTTATCGCACTGTTAATTAGTTATATCCAATTGACACAGAAATATAGATGGTGGATATCGTGATTAAAAAGTTTAATCAGTTATTCATGTACCGTTAGAGCTTCAAGCTGTATCCATAAGATCTTCTTGGTAGCTCAATGAGTTTAAGTTGAGAATCAGACTATGGGTTAGTCTGAAGTGTTCAAATTAACGAGAGGAAATTTGATTATATATTATATAATTAAATTGATTCAATTATATATGATATAATTGATATGATGTATTTGATACATTATTTGATTGGAGGAATTAATATAAATAAGATTTATATTAAATGCCATAAAAGAGAAAAAAAACTATGGTTTATGTGTTTCATATGATGAAATATTAAAAATATAGGTTATAGATATAATATGATAAGTTAGTTATTATATTTATTCATAATATATTAATTATGTGATAACCAACTTGAGTGGGAGGTTATTTACGATTTATGGCTGACTGATGGATAAAGATGAAAATAGTTTTCATTTTTTCATTCCATACGCTACAAGCATCAAGTAATTAGATTACTTGTAGAGAGAGTAAACAATAGGCGTCGAGTATTCTATACGGTAGTTACTCGTTGCTACACGATCGAGTAGCAAGTCTATACGATAGGCTTCTTCTTACTATATGATCGAGTACCAAGTCTATACGATAGACTTCTTCTTCTTTTGTCGCATACTCGATTGTTTACCTCCTTCTTTCCTCTATCCAAAGTCATATAGAGCCCACAACTCCTGGATTTTCACACCGAGAATACCAAGGTAAGCTCATGGTGGTATCAAGTTCTATTCGAGGGTCGAGGATTGAGGATATTCCAGTTCGTGTTATTTGTTGAATTGCTTGTTGTGTTCTTGTTGTTTGGATGCGTTTGAGTTTGATCAAGGGAAATAAGTGAAGAAAGAGTTCTTCAAAGATATTATACTCGATCCCTGTGTGTTTATTTTGAAGATGCATGTTGTAATTTAGTCTTTATGCATAATCGTTTCTATTAGACTATAAATGTATGTGTTCTTTCTCAATGAAGTTTGGAACGATCCGCTTCCACTCACTGGTTCTCTAATTTAGAACTCCTTCAATTTTGAGTCCCACAATTCAATATAAGGTACCAAGAGAATAGTAGGAAAGACCTTGAGGTGGTTCACAAGTTGATTTGAAGAAGATTTATAGCTGGAATCGAGATTCAAGTGGTTCTACAAAGATATGTTATGAAACCCTCTTATAGTTTATAAGCATGCTTAATTTAAAGCCAAAATTAATGAATTAGAATGCTTAATGATCCGTTTAACTTCCATTGCGTGTTTTCTGATTCTAACAAGGATACCCCCACTCACATGTCTCTACATGAATGATCAAGATCAAATCATTTGTAGTATTTTACAACACTTGTAACAGCTACAAAGCGGGCCGTATCCGTAGTGTCAACAAGATAAGGTACCCAACCTTATCCATCTACTACAAACCGTTTAGGTTATTATTTAAACAAGATCCACTTGTTTGTCTCTACATACTTGTTTAAATTACATGAAATAACTTCGGATCTTAGTTTATTGGATTGAGTATATGCTTATAAAATAACACTTATTTTATTAATAACAATATGTTTATACAAAGTTTACAAACTACGAGATTACAAAGAGATTTAGGACACCAATCCAAACAATTAGAACTTGATACTGAAGAACAATGAGAAGGTATCTAGGCAATAGTACATAAGGTATGATGGTACTTAGTGATAACCACATGCACGTAGGTAAAATCGACGTTGGTTGTGTTGAGAATACTCCACACCAACTAAGGTTTAACGTTGAGGGATTGAGCAAAAGGGTTCTCTCTCAACTAAGGATTATGTTAAGCTATGTTTTAAGCTATGTTTTAGCTACGCTATGTTTATAAGTTTAGTTATGAGTTTGCTTGGCAGTCTTTAGTTTAAAAGCATGATGTTAATGATTTATTAGTCACTCACTGGACTAGTAGCTCACTCGTTTATATGTTTTCCTTCTCCTAGATAGTGGTCATCTCCTAGAGGATAACTGCACTATGACTTTACCACTTAAAGACTCAGTCGAAAGAGGAAGTTTAGGTGTCTACTCTGTAAATAGTTGTACACACGTGTCTTTATATTAGGGACTAGTGTAGAGTGGTGGACCCACTTAATCTTGTTTTTGTTTGTATGTTATAAGTTTGTTGTGTATGGAGCCCTGAGGTTATTGTAAATATTTTAAGTGTTGGGATTGGTGTCCTAATTCTCCCAGAGTCTCGTTGTTTTGTAAAGATACACATTGTTTAATGAATAAATAAGTGTTATTTAATTCTAGCATTTACTTATATCCAATAAACAAAGCTCCTTGGTTATCTTATGTGAACTTAAGCATATATATATGATATACAAGTGGATCATGCCTTAAGTGATAACCTAAATTGGTCTGTAGTATAAGGATTAAGGTGGATACCTGATCCTAGTGACACTACGGATACGGCCCGCTTTGTAGAGGTTTGCAAGTGTTGTAAACTACTACAATGGTAGATCTTAACCATTCATGTAGAGACGTGCGAGAGTAGGTGTCCTATACAAAGAGTTTGTATAAGACTTGGACCACGAGATGACTAGACTCTGTATATAACGTCATTGATACTAGAGACTTGCATCTCACCTAAACGACCATAGGTGACACGACCTCAATCCTGAGTGTTTTGGGAACTCCTATCTTTGAAGGCGGTCCTTTGATTAGTATGGGTGAGAGTGGCCATATTACCAACTCAACTGCCTACCTTTTTGGGGACTTGTTTGATCTGGGAGCTGGGAACTCAATCCACAAGGTGGAATTCACTTCTTTCTCGAAGCAGGGATAAATAGAGAGATTGCTCCCTTATAGGCTAATTTAGGGGCTTGAACATAGTGGCCACAGCTTCTCTTAGAAGAGAAGACTCAGTCAAAGTAGAACTATGACTTATGTTCATTAAAGAGATCATGGTACTTAAAGAGACAGATGACTACAGGGACATTACGGTTATTGGCCCAGCTATACTTACGAGCGATCTGTGAAGGGTTTTCGCACTGCTGATTGGTTAATATGGACACATAATATATCTGTGGTAAGGGAATTTCAGTTGTCGGTCTTTAGTGGAGTGTCTGGTAGTTAACGGATGGTGGATCCCGTGACTAAAGAGTTTAGTCAGTTATTTACGTACCATTGGAGCTTCGGCTACAGGTCCATGAGGTTCCCTTGGTAGCTCAATGGATTTAGTTGAGGATCAATTCTTGGTATTGATTTGAAATGTTCAAATTGACAAGAGGTATTTTGATTATATATGATATAATTGGTATGATGTATAAGATACATCTAGTGGAGGATTGATGTAAATGAGATTTACATTAAGTACCATGGAATAGAAAAAGAACTATGGTTTATATGTTTCATGAGATGAAATATTAAAACTATAGGTTATAAATATAGTATGATAAGTTGGTTATCATTTATATTTATAATAATATTAATTATTGGATAATTAATTATTTTTCTTTAATAACCAAGTGAATGGGTGGTTATTGGATTCATAGTAATCGTGAGTTTAAAAGGAAAGTGGTTTTCCTATTTGAAAATAAGTTTTAACAAAAGGTTGAAAAAAGTTTTTGATTTTTCTCTCGGTGAAAAAAAAAATGGGAACTCACGGAGTCGTCAAGTGAATACAGATTTACTAAACGATCGTTCAGTGGCGAGCTAAACGATCGTGTAGTATTTACTAAACGATCGCATAGTTTTGCTAAACGCTCGTTTGTCTAAGGTAAACGATCATGTAGTGTCTGTAGGCAACAAACCGAGCTAAATGATCGTATAGTTTTTGCTAGACGATCGCTTAGCTTTATTTAAACGATTGGGCATCGACCTATGCGATAGGTCTCCGCCAAAAAACCTCGTGAATTGACTTTTGGGTTCGGAGCCGTTTTGCGCGATCGGTGTTTCCTATTTCGTTTGCCTCATACCAAGTCCGAACAAAGCCCACCCTCTGGACTCTCACACCGAGAATATCAAGGTAGCCTTGTTGGTGGTGTCATACTCAATCGATACCGTCGAGGTTCTATGGAGACCGTTCGTGTTGCTGAGGAGTTCGTGACTGAGGAGATCGTTGAGGACGAGTGCGAAGTGTTCGTGCTTTGTTCTTTGCGGTTTTGCGGTCGTGTAGATCGAGCATTCGAGGTTGCTGTTGTTCGAGCGGCCTGCGCATCGAAGTGTGGAGACGCATCTACAAATGTTCGTACAGTTTTTCCTTTGAGCATTTGTAGTTTTTCGTGCTGTAATTTCTGTATGAATTGTATAACCGCTTGTTTGAAGTCGACTATAAATGTTTTGTTCATTCATGATTGTGATTTGGAATTATCTTTCTTTCGCTGCTCATGGAAATCGCGAATTCGATTTCCTTCATTAAGTTCTGCTAGCACTTTAATGTTAATTATATTATTCCAGGGTTTTCTAAGTAGGTTAAGTAGGTATGTTAGGCAATAAGTGCCACAAAAAGGTTGGTAACTGTTGCTGTCACATTCTCTTCTAGATTAAGAGGATAATCTAGAAGGGGGGTGTGACATTTCTAACTAAATTTTTTGTTTTGTATTGTTGTGGCATGTGAATAACCGAGTGTGTGGACCAAAGTGAATGATATTCTTCATCCTAGTATAAATTCATCTTTTATTTTTAACAATATCAATATTGGTAATTTGATTTTATCCATGAATAGTTTAATTCTTGCCCTTTGCACATATTGATCATTAATTTTTTTCTCATCATACGTAAAAGATCGTGATTTTGAATAGGATAAAAATGAAAACCACGTATAGAATCTAGACCTTTTTAAATAAGATCTCTTATTGTAATAGAAATTAAGATGAATATTTATCATTATATCTTGTGGGCTCTATTTTCATGGTTAAATTTTGAGTTTGATTTTTGTTTCAATTTAGTGCCTAAGTTTCAAGGTTTACACTTAAAATCTTGATTGAGAAAGTGAGTATTTTGTAAAAAAAAAAAAATATGGTTAAAGTGTAAATCATAAAACCTAAGGGCCAAAGTGAAACAAGAATAAAATTGTAACATTTTAAAACATAGAGACTAAATTGAAATCAAACGAGAAATTTAAGGACCAAAACCTAAGAACCAAAAACATATTTTTTCTATTCTAATATTTTAATAGAATAATTAGTTTAAGTCCACCCTTACAACTAACAGACTCTTTGTTTGTTCATAGATTATAAATTTGATCTTTTTAAGTATTTTTTATTTATTGAACCCTACTTTTAACTTCAATTTTGAATTAAAACTACGAGTAAATAACTATATATCTTAACTACGAGTAAACAACTATATATCATCTTTAAATCATAAAGTCGTCTTGTTCTATTCAATCTGAGCATAACTCAAATAACAAATAGTTAAGACATATACGTTTGATCAAGAGGTCAGATATTCGAATTCTTCACTGCACATATTGAAATCTCCATAAAATAATAAAAACTACATCACCATCACACTAATAATTGACTCATTGAGATCATAAAATGAGATTATTAATCAAAGTACACCATAAATACGTGTGGATATACACAAATACACATCAAAGTCTTTATGTATAAAAAGTATATGACATAAGAGAATCTTAAAAATTGTGATATATGTTTCTCTTGGCACATTCCATGCAGTCTCTTAAGCCTATTAAAAACCTTAATTTAATAATCAAGACGTGATTACATGATGGAATAGTAAATTAAATTTTGATGACATTTAATAATTCTTTTGTATTTTTAACTATAGAGAGAGTTTAGTGCTAAAGTAATGTCAACCAATTACTAGAGATGCTTCTCGGTCGTCTTCCCCTACCAGTGGATAGGTTTAGAACTTAAAAATTAATAATAATAATAATTATTAATTAATTAATATTACAAACAAATTAAAAATGAATTATAACAATGTTTTGTCAAACCAATTAATGCTGCATTTATTTAAAATAATGCCACTCATGTAATATTTATTACATGTTGGTGTTTTATATCCTCATTTTTTTTTTAAAAAAAACATTGTTCCAATCCAATCCAACGAAATATAATCATTATCTATCTTTTCTTAGACTTAAATTCATCCCCAATTCTATCGAATCATTAGGTAACGTTCGTTAACAATTACAATTTATAGAGTTGGAACAATGTAATGTTGCGAAAGTACTATTAAGTAAAATATCTTAAAATGAACGGCTAAATGAAAGATGATATTTCATAATTCATAATATAATACCAAATAAAAACCGTTTCACTTGATGCATTTTTGGGAGTACCAACAAAATATAAACACTACACTATGTAGAATTTAATGCATATAAATCATAGGAATGTTCCATTTCAAAACCAATTGATAATAGGATAAGAAGAATAATTTCTTATATCCTATATGGATTGTAAGGTCTTTCTTTCTTTCTAGGTGTCTTTTTAGATTTACCATTCTTGAGTCAAATATTTATTTGGACTGAATATATGTTTAGATATCTTTTATATATTTTGATATCATATATTAGATAAATATGAGATTCTTTCTCAAATCCAATCAACAAATAAGAGAAATAGGTCGTGTATTTTATAAAGGTAAATTTGTGAGATCTCTCATTTCTCTACTGCTTACTAGAATTCATTCTTAGATTTCAAAAAATCTAAGATTGCTTACAAATGAGAACACAAAAGAGAGAACCAAGAAAAACCCACATTCTAATTTTGACAGCTAGCTCAAAG
The DNA here is from genome assembly GCF_009727055.1 of Benincasa hispida. Classification (NCBI taxonomy): domain Eukaryota; kingdom Viridiplantae; phylum Streptophyta; class Magnoliopsida; order Cucurbitales; family Cucurbitaceae; genus Benincasa; species Benincasa hispida. Next base: position 343,122 of record NC_052360.1, read on the forward strand.
AAATGATTGAGAAGTGAAATAAAATAATGAAAAAAAAACACAAACCATGACTAATTCAAAACAAGAGACTTTTGGTTGGTAGTTTACTAATCATTTTTCAACATAATTATTTTATAATCAAATAACGCAAAATATTCCCCATAGTTTAAAAGAAAAGAAAAATCCCAGCTGTCTGAAATTCATCCTCTTAATTTATAATTATTTCCCCACCAATACAAATAGCCCAAAACCCATCAACCGAAAACACTCAAAAAAATTAGAAACAAAAAAAGATGGCTCAAAAGCTTCATTTTTCCATCATTCTAATTTCTTTGTTCATCCTCTCATCAATTTCCCTATGTTTCTCCACCAAACCTAACAACAATGCCATAGATTTATGGTGCAGCCGAATGCCATATCCCGACGTATGCAAACACTTCTTCAATGGCCAATTCGACCCAAAAAAGCTTTCAGAATTCAAAAAAACAGCTCTTAAAATCGCCATGGATAGAGCTATAAGAGCTGAAACACTCACAAAAGAGTTAGGCAAAAAATGCCGTAACGAAAAAGAAAGAGCTGCATGGGCTGACTGTTTGGAGCTTTACCAAACCACAATCCTCCACCTCAACAAAACCTTCTCCGACGAAAAATGCTCTGACTTCGACATCCAAACATGGCTCAGCTCTGCCTTGACCGACCTCGAAACGTGCCGTGCCGGGTTCATCGACCTTAAGATAAAAGATTACGATGTGGTTTTCCCGTTTTTGGCGAACAATAATGTGACAAAGCTTATTAGTAATAGTTTGGCAATGAATAACTGCTCCGAGAGTGATGTGGGGTATAAGAGTAATGAAGGGTTTCCGAAGTGGGTTCGGCGTGGGGACCGGCGGCTGTTGCAGGCGGCGGAGCCTAAGGCGGATTTGGTGGTGGCACAGGACGGGTCGGGGAATTATAGGACGGTGCAAGCGGCGGTGGATGCGGCGGGGAAGAGGAAAGGGAGTGGGAGATTTGTGATACATATAAAGAGGGGAGTTTATAAAGAGAATGTAGTGATAAAGGTGAAGAATTTGATGCTTGTTGGAGATGGATTGAGGTATACAATTATTACTGGAAGTAGAAGTGTTGGTGGTGGTTCTACTACTTTCAACTCTGCTACTGTTGGTGAGTTTTTCTCTTTTTTTTTGTTTTTTAACCGAAAATTTTTGTGAATAGTTTGATTTAGTCTCCCAATATAAGAAAATAAATTAAAATATTTATAAATATAACAAAATTTTATTGATAGACCGCTATAGATTGCTATTCATATCTTCTGTATTATGATAGACACAGATAGTAATCTATTCCGATCTATTGCAGATAGATTATGATATTTTGCTTTAAATATTTTCTAACAGTTTTATCATTTAAAATAATTTTTTTAAAGAATTTTGTATTATCTATTAATATTTTCATAATAAATGCTGAAACAATATTCATGGATATTTTCTTGCATATTATTATTATTATTATTTAATCAATTTAGATTAATAATTAAAGAGACTAAATTTAAGATTTATCGAAAGTATTAAAATTGGATATTTAAAAATATAGAGAGTAAAATAGAACAAATCTTGAACTACAAAAACTAAAATAAACTTGCATTTTCTCTATCTGTACTTTGGATTTCATTATATTTTGGTCCTTCTACTTTTGATATTCAATAAATTTAATCCTTGTATTTTTTTTTATGAATCTTAACATATTCCTGATTAGTTTATTTGTTGATTCTTTTTTGCTGAAAAAAAAAAAAAAAAAACCTATTAGCATCATCTATCAATTTCGAAAATATATTCCTATAGTATTTTTATAACATGAAAATTATTGTTATTCTTTAACCAAAATTAAAAAACCATCTTTTGAAAGATTAAATTTGAGATTTGTTTAAAATGTAAGGACTAAAATTAGACCATTAAAATTGCAGATACTAATGATCAAGGACTAAAATTAGACCATTAAAATTGCAGATACTAATGATCCCTTTGGTAACCATTTAGATTTGGATTTTTATTTTTAAAAAATTAAGATTATAAGTATTATTCCTATCCCAAATTTCTTGGTTAGTTATCTACTTTTTAGCAATAGTTTAAAAAACCAAGCCAAAATTTGAAAACTAACAAAAAAAACTTTTTAAAAAAATGTTTTTGTTTTTTATATTTAGCTAAGAATTCAATCACTGTATTTGATAAGATATAAATCATCCTAATAAATGAAGAAAAAATAGGTTTAATTTTAAAAAATAAAAATAAAAAATAAAACGATTACCAAACAAGACTTGAAATGTGAAATTCAAAGGTACAATAAGACCAATATATATATATATATATATTAACATATAATTTATTGGATTTGTATTTTATTTTGCCTCAACTTTCTACATTATTTGATTTTTGTTCGTAAATTTGTATGTCTAATTACTTAATATTGATTCAAAATTTACCCTAGTCTTTATTAGATGAGTTTGGTAATTATCATAGAAAAAAAATCTCATGTGAGTAGCTTAGAAACAAAAGGAGTCTTAGTTCAAAATTCTTGAACAGTGTTAATGTTACAAAAAAGAGTTTACCATTTCACATCCCTCTTCTCATTTTAGCAAATTAAATCCTTTGTTAAAAAAATGTCTAATATAACATTTTGATATATTTTGTGACTCTCTTCAGCTGTGACCGGTGAACGTTTCATTGCCCGTGGCATCACATTCCGCAACACCGCCGGACCTGAAAACCACCAAGCGGTAGCCCTTCGGTCAGGCTCCGATCTCTCAGTCTTCTTCCGGTGCGGTTTCGAAGGATACCAAGACACTCTCTACGCCCATTCACAAAGACAATTCTATAGAGAATGCTACATTTACGGCACGGTGGATTTCATCTTCGGCAACGCCGCCGTAGTTCTCCAGAACTGCATGATCTACGCAAGAAAACCAATCCCAGGGCAGCAATGCGTCGTCACCGCCCAAGGCCGAACCGACCCAAACCAAAACACAGGGATCTCAATCCACAATTCGAGAGTGATGGCGGCGGACGACCTAAAACCGGTCGTAGGGTCGGTTAGAACCTACTTGGGGAGGCCATGGAAGGAGTACTCTCGCACAGTTTACTTACAGAACTTCATGGATAACTTGGTGAATCCAGCAGGGTGGTTGGAATGGAGTGGTAATTTTGCATTGAATACATTGTATTATGGAGAGTTTAAGAATTTTGGGCCAGGTTCTTCTACTGCTAAGAGAGTGAAATGGAAGGGTTATAGAGTGATAACAAGTGCTACAGAAGCATCAAAATTTACTGTTGGGAATTTCATTGCTGGGAGATCATGGCTGCCTGGAACTGGAGTGCCATTCACTGCTGGGCTTTGAAATAATTATAGTGCATAAAAGTACATGAAGTTTGTGGTTAATTTAATTATTGGGTGATTGGAAGAGAGCATCTTGATTCATGTATCATTTGTTGGGGATTTCAATTTTATTATAGTACTTGTATCAATTATGTACCAATTCTTGGGGAAAGTTTATCTATGATTCTTTGTTGTTTCTTTCAGCCTAATTTGGATCTAATATATTTTTCTTGAGGGAATGAGTTTTTTTACTTGAGCCTAAACAAATGATTTACCTCACTTGGTAACTATTTCTTTTTTGTTTTTGATTTTTTAAAACTAAGTCCATTTATTACAATAATTTACATTTTTTTAAGTACAATAGTTGTATTTTTAGTCAAATTTAAAAAACGAATAAAGTTTTTAAAAGCTATTTTTTTTGTTTTTAAAATTTGGCATGATTAAATTATTTGATAAAATGTAGATAATTAATGAATAAATTTGAAGGTGGAAGTAGTATCTACAAGCTTAATTTTCAAAAACTAAAAACCAAAAATTAAGGCCCCGTTTGGTAACTATTTTGTTTTTATTTTTATTTTTTTGAAAATTAAGCCTATAGGTCCTATTTCCACCCTCAAATTTCTTCCCTTTTTATCACTTTTGATCCATGGTTTAAAAAACTAAACCAGATTTTGAAAACTAAAAAAAATAGTTTTCAAAAAGTAGTTTTTGTTTTTGAAATTTAGTTAAGAATTCATCTTAAATACACCATTGGACATAAAGGAAGATGCAAATCATTGTAAAAAATAGGGAGACAATATGCTTAATTTTCAAAAACCAAAAACAAAAAACAAAATTGTTTACCAAATGAGGCCTAAGGCTTTGGTAACCATTTCGTTCTTGATTTTTGACTTTTTTAAAAAACAAGTTTATTTCCTCCTCATTTCTTACCATGATTTTCATATTTTCTAAGTACAATGGTTAAATTCTTAGTCAAATTCCAAAAACAAAAATATGTTTTTAAAAGCTACTCTTTTAGTTTTCAAAATTTGACTTGGTTTTTAAAACTATTTGTAAAAAGTAAATAACAAAGGAAGAAATTTGAAGGTGGGAGTAGTGCCTAAAGACTTAATTTTCAAAAACAAAATATAAAAAATCAAATGGTTACCAAACGGGGCCTAAATACTTACTAAACCAAACTTTAATATGAGAGAATGAATCACGGAGAAATTATTTGATGACGTCAAAACAATATAGTTGATGATTTTACACCGTTAAAAGATTGAAAGAACATCGGAGAATCATAGGGCCCGTTTGATAATGTTCCAATTTCTGTTTTCTATTTTCCTTTCCCTGTTTCTTATTTCCAGTTTTCACTTTTTTTAGAGTAAGAAACAGGAATAGGTTTGATAACTATTTCTGTTTCTTGTTTCTTGAAAAAAAGAAAAAAAAAAAAAAAAAGAAACAAGAACATAAACTTGTTTGATAACTATTTATTGTTTATCATTTCTTGTGCTTTTTTCCTTACATTTTTTTCCATATTTTATAGTTTAAATATAATATAATTGTATAAAATAAAAATATATATAGCATGCATTAAAATATAAAAAAATAATTATCAAATACACTTAAAACCCAATGTAAAAATAATAACAATAATACAATTGTTTCTATAATTCATATGTCGATAAAATTTGATTTACAATATTATTTCTTACTCAAGTCATTTGTTTTAAATTTTAAAAAATTCAAATATAACTCAATCATATTATTATGTAAATGTCGTGGTTGTAAAAATATTAAAATGAACCTAAATGGATATCTTAGTAAACAAAATTTATATATTGTAAAATTATAATTGGTTTCATATGTAAGTAAAAAAAAAATAATAAATTTAAAAAATTATGTAAAAATGCATATAGCAAATTTAAAATTTAAAATTCAAAAAATATTTATATATACACATTGAATAGGAAAATTGTTTTAAATGACAAAACTATTAAAAATATTTACAAATAATAGCAAAATATCGCAGTCTATCTACTATAGACCGCGATAGACTAGTATTTGTGTTATCTGAGATACTAGTCTATCGCGGTCTATCGCAGATAGACAATGAAATTTTGTTATATTTGTAAATATTTTAGTTCATTATTCTATATTTGAAAACAACCCTATTGAAAATTTGAAATGTGAAAATAAAAATAATATATAAATCTAACTATTTGAAAATTTAAAATTCAAAATTAAAGTTACTATATTTGTATATATTTTGGTTCATTTTCCTATATTTGAAAACAACCTTATTGAAAATTTAAAATTTGAAAATGAAAGTAATATATAAATCTAAATATTTGAAATTTTAAAATTCAAAAATTAAATTTGTTACATTTGTAAATATTTTTGTTCATTTTCCTATATTTGAAAACAACTCATTGAAAATTTAAATTTTGAAAATCAAATATAAATCTAAATATTAGAAAATTCAAAATTAAATTAAGATATAGATATAAAAAATGATAAATGAAATAAATATAAATAAATTAAAGATATAATTATAAAAGAAATATAAAAAAGATAGAGAAAAAAGAAATATAAGAGAAAGAAAGAAAATAAAATAAAAAAGTTACCAAAGATTTGAACCTAGGACTATGAAACTAGGCATACTTCCTCACCAACCAATCAAATCTAAAGATGAATATGTTGTAGAAACAAATTTAAATAAAATAAAAACGGAATAGGATAAACTACTTTGTGTAGTTTCTTAATTTTGACCCCACTTTTAAGAAAATTTCTCAAATTCTAGGAATAAGAAACAGTAATGTTATCAAATAGGTCAGTTTCTTAAAAAATAAAAAATAAAAAGAAAACATTATTAAACAGACTCATAATAGTTAGATTCGAATTAGATCTAAATACATCCACTTGAGGCCTATCCACTATAATTCAATAGCAAAACTAGATCCAAATTATATATATATATATTTCTTTCCCTTTCTCCATTTATCTCTCCCCCTTTCTTTTCCCTTCACTTCTCCCTTTCTTTTTGTCTTTTCTCTTTCTTCTTTTCTTCTATGTAATTTTCATTTACTTCGTTGAAGTCACAAAATTGTCAATCAATCCATCAGCATAATAAAGACTTTTTATAACATTTTTAATAATGGCGAAAAATTACTATAAAAGACTTTTTATAGCGTTTTAGACATGTTATCGTAGCCCATGTTATTCAACTCTATAAATTTTGATAGCGTTTTTTCAATGTTATGAAAAAAGCTATAAAAATTTCAATTTCGATTGCATATTTTTAATGTTATAAAAGCATTTTATAGTATTACAAAAATACTATGATTTATTTTGAATAGCACTTCTTGCAATAGTAAAAGTTGTTATTATTAACTTTTATTAGCATCTTTTATAATAATAAAAATGTAATGATTTTGACTTTTAATAGCATTTTTAAATTAGCAAAAAATGCTATTAAAATATATATCATTTTTAACCTCGTTGTAATAGCCAATTTTAATCAATCATACCATTTATATAGCATTTATGAATAACAAGTTGTTACAAATGTAATTGTTAAATCAATTTCAATGATATGAACATTTAATGTAATCTAATGCATTTACAACAAAACAAATTTGAAGAGCCTAAACTTATAAATCGCTCGTAAGGTGATACATCAATCACTACTACACTCCACATTTATAAATAATCATAATTTTTTTATGCAGTCAATATGTTCTCCAAATTACATTATAGTTGAGTAAAATTAGAAGAAAAATAAATGTTGTCTAGCCTTTAGTCTTTTTTTTTTTAATACAATGCAACATTTAATCTTCACATTCCAATTATCTGATCAAACTTTTATCTTTGAGTTTGCTGCAAAAGAAACACATATTTACCATAAAATTCACTTCAAACTCATTCATCAAATGTGGTAATTTTTTCTATAATAGAGTATAATTGAACATATTGCAAAATTGAAAAAAATGCAAAATAAAAAAATGTAAAACAAAACAAATAACTTGGATCCATCTAGAAATAATGGTGTGGTTACAAATGTAATTGTTAAATTAATTTCAATGATATAAACATTTAATGTAATCTAATACATTTACAACAAAATAAATTTCAAGAGCCTAAACTTATAAATTGCTCGTAAGGTGATGCATCAATCACTACAACACTCCACATATATAAATAATCATAATTTTTTTATGGAGTCGCTATGTTCTTCAAATTACATTATAGTCAAGTAAAATTAGAAGAAAAATAAATGTTGTCTAGCCTTTAGTCTTCTCTTTTTTAATACAATGCAACATTTAATCTTCACATTCTAATTATCTGATCAATATTTTATCCTTGAGTTTGCTGCAAAAGAAACATATATTTACTATAAAATTTCAAACACATTCATCAAATGTGATAATTTTTTTCTATAATAGAGTACAATTGAACATATTGAAAAATTGAAAAAAATGCAAAATAAAAAAACTGTAGAACAAAACAAATAACTTGGATCCATCTAGAAATAATGTTGTGGTTTTTGCTAACCTAATACATTTTGACCCTTTATTATATTCAGTGGGCTTGTCTAATTTCAGCATGTTAATTTAGCTTCTAATTGGCTTGGTATACTCTTTGTAGTCTGCAGGGAAAGAATGTTGTTATTGTTGTTTTAGGCCCATCTTAATGTTGATTGTGAATTAGCTGGAAGAAGAATATTCCCCCACTAAATTTATTACAAAAGGCAGCACGGGATTGATTAGTTGTTGAGGAATGTCACCTGAATTTGTTTTTCTTTCCAGGGATTTTATCGTGCGTAAAGCGGTCCTAGATGAAGTGTTTCCCCTAGTGTAATAAAAGGCTGGTTGATTAAGCATTCAAGGAAGCATCGAGTAAGCGAGTATGCTTGCATCAAGTAAGCGAGTTTGCATGCATCGAATAAGCATGCATCAAAGAAGCGAGTAAGCGTGCATCGAGTAATTTAGTAAACTTTTAAACGTGAAGTTTTCAGGTGAACAGTGAGCAACAAGTAAGTGAGTAAGCGGGCAATCGAGCATCAAGTAAGATGCAATCGATGATCGAATATGACTTTGCAAACGCTGAAGCACCGGCTATTTAAGTGTTTTCTTCTTGTTGCTGTGATAACGAACCTTGTATTTTCTCTTCCAAAAGGAATTCCTTTGTAATCCAGTTTTTTATTATCAGTAAAGAAGATTGAGAGACCTTTCATAGTGGATGTAAATCTCATCCTGAGATTGAACCACTTTAACTTTTGTGTTGATTGTTCTTTCTTATCTTTCTCTTTTATTTTTTATTCGAGTACTTCTGTTGCATCATCACTGAGCTGAAACGTTAGTTAGTATAGCTTAGGTTAACAATTTGGTATCAGAGCTTCAATACTCGGACGTCTGGAGAGAAGTTAAAACTGGAGCCCATAGCAGCTAAGTTTCAATCGAGAGATTCGATGGGAAAGGCATTTTCGCTTATTGGCAAAAGTTGATGAATGCTCTGGTTGTTCAACAGAAAGTGGTAAAGGCTCTGGATGAGCAGATAGACTTGTCAACAACCATGAAGCCAGAAGAAATTATTGAGATGAAGAAAATAGCCTACAACATTATCATTTTGTACCTTGCAAACGACGTTTTGAGACAGGTGAATGATGCAAATACTGCAGTCGAGGTATGGAAACAATTTGACAAAATCACTCATTAATAAACTGTATATCAAGGAAAGGTTCTTTTGTTTTAAAATAGATCCCACTAAAGATCTAAAACATAATCTAGATGAGTATAATCGAGTTTTGTTGGATTTATGCAATATTGGTGAAATTATGTCTGATGAGAATAGGGCCATAATATTGTCGAATACTTTGCCTGATTCTTATAATGAAATTAAAACGACTATTAAATGCGGTAGGGACAGTCTTATGAAGAACATTGTGTTAAATGCCTTGAGATCAAGAGACTTAGAATTAAGGAAGGCTAAAGGAAAAGAACATGAAGCCTTGATAGCAAGGGGAAGGTCAGAGAAGAAATTCAACAAAAATTCAAGCCATGGTAGATCAAAGTCTCAAGGAAAAGTGAAGAAGTGCTTTTGTTGCCATAAGGAAGGTCACATTAGGAGGATTGTTTTGAGCTAAAAAATAAAAGGAAAAATGAGAATAGAAAAGATGATGATGTTCAAAATGTCAATGTGACAAAGAACTACCGAGAAGCTGAAGTTCTTACTATTTTGAATGGGAAGTTCAAATCAGAATGGATTCTTGACTCCGGATGCTCTTTTCATATGAGCCCTAACGGGGATTGGTTTCAACAGATCAATAGGGGAAAGGTTCTTCTAGGAAATCATCAAGAATGCAGTGTTGAAGGAATTGGAACAATATTAGTAAGGATGTTTGATGGACAGATCAGGGAGCTGACTTCCGTAAGGTATGTGCCTGATTTAAAGAGAAATCTTCTTTCTCTTGTAGTTTTTAACACTACCGGATACTATGAGTCTATACGTGATCATTATTGGATCATTCACTCAAAGGACACATAAAGAGAAGAAAATTATAGCTACATAGAAAAACAAAAATTATGTAAGTATCCAAGTTACAAATAGCAAGCATCAAGTTACAAACAACAAGCATATTTCTACTTCAATTTTAAGATAGTTCAAGATAGAGCAAGGTTATGTTATACTAAAAGAACACCATAGAACAATTATTTATATATGAGAGCATGGAAAGTCATACAAGAATCCCATAATAGAACAAGAAGAATACCCAAATAGAAAACCCTAGTAGAAACTAAGGCTGTCGAAGAAAAAAGTAAACTGTCATGTTTAAAGAATTTTTACAGTACAGAGAATTGCAACTTAAACAAACAAACAGTATCTCCCAAAGTGAACAAGGGTCTATGGCTTTGTACAGAAAAGCTTAGAGTTGGAGTTCACAAAAGCTTCTAATTATGTCATGCATCGATGTCATACAACTCCATCATCATTTTGATTGTCAATTAAATGATAGATTACAAATGTATATAATTAGAAGAACTAGTGTCTCTATTTGAAACAAATAGTCATGTGAAAAGGGTAAATATACTGGCAGACAAGCCATATTAGAGAAAGTCAACTCCAACTTTGACAAGAATCGAGAAAGAAATGAACAAGCCATAAAACCAAAACTGGATGAGGAGACCAACTCGATTAATGTATTTGGAAAAGCACAATGATCTTAAAAGCAAACTTATCTTGAAGTAGGGTAAAGAATCCAAACTTTAACTTTGACAGCCTAGAAACAAAGCCACAATTAAATCTAGAAAGATTGGAAGATCATTCCTTGATATAATTATGTCATCAACAAAGTCATCCCAATCTTGAGACCTAAGCTTAGCAAAGGAATAAACAACCACCGTTCAAATTGGTTCCTAGTAAAACAAAAGAAAACAAATTCCAAAAAAATACTTTCACCCAAAATGTTTTCCTAAACAAATAAAAATTCCAAACTACAAATTAATACACCGTCAAGAAAATCCAAGAAACAATTTTGACAAATAGAGATATCTAACCATAAGATCCCTCCTTCAGCACCATAGATAACCACTATAGCTAAATACTACAAAAAGATAACTTGTTATTCTTGTCCAAACTGTTATTTTTGGAGTAAAACTGTTATTCTTGTCCACAAAGATAACCACTATAATTAAATAGAAACACGAAGAAAGTAGCACATCCAGAAATGTGAATAGTACAAACATAGGGTTGAAACTCATAACTTATTTTTTTTATCCAACCATTCAAATCATGTAACGAGCTTTAAACTTGTTTACATTACCCAAGTTAGGCTTGAAGCATGTCATATTTATTCCTTCGATGAGTACTCAGGAAGATATACTCGATTAAAGGTGAAAGAAAAAAAATGTGAGATCTTGACATTTAGGTAGGAAGAAGAGAATATTTTTAGGTGGTTGATTACTAAAAAAACAATAGAATAACTATACTTGATTCTAGACTTTCTGCTCATAAATATAAACCATAAATAATAATTAAGATGGAATGACATTTACATTCCCAACCAGGCTGATGGCAACCTATCAGGAGCTCCATATGCCTTGTGAATCTGAAACCTTTAAAGTCCAGATATGCCTTGCAATGCTTTAGAAAACTCTTAAAAGTCCATATGTTTAAAAGCAATTTCAAATGAAATCCTACATAAGGGTTTAAAGCAAATTAAATTAGTTTAGCCCAACTTAAAGCAAATTTTTATTCAAGTTGTCTATCTTGTATTCAATTTAAAAAAACATGAGAGAATTATGTATTGAGAGAAAATTCTTGTAAATCACTTACTTTTGTACTTGTTTAAAAAAATTAATGCCCAATTGCTGGAGCATTATAGCCTACTTGAATTGAGGAGAAAAAGTTCATATGTTTTGACAGGAACCAAGTGTTTTAATAAGACGTTCAATCAAAATATTTACCTATAACTATCACAAGTTCAACTTACTTGGAAATGACGAGTCTCAAAGGAAAAACTGAAAAAGGAAGCCGCCTAAGCGCCCCCTTCTGAATAAGATTATGTAAGCTATGACTGTATACTATTTAATGCATAAAAGGAAATAGAGTTTACTTTCCTTATCAATTATACATATGAACTTAGACATTTCAAAACCATGTTACTTGAAAATGATAAATCTTAGTGGTAAAGAAAATAGAAAGGTAAATATGTGTCATAGGACTGAAGTTTATATCGCAGGCTGCAACAATCTTGACATTTGAAAACCATGTTGCAATTAGAAAAGCCAAAGAAATTTGCAAGTGTATATAGAGGAAAAGATACAAATTGGATGTTGTAGTCCTTCAATGTGATAAAAATTCAACCCTGCAAGAATATAAAAATATTAAGTCGATAGAAAATTAGCAACAAAAAAAATGCTCTAAATAGTAGAGAAAGGACAAAGATTATGGAGAAGCTGCAAGAATATCACTTGTTTCAATACATTAGAAATGATTTATCACTTTTTAACAATCCATTTGTTGTAGGGACTCTGCCACCTAGTATCTGAATCAATTTTTTCAGGCATTGCTACCACACACTTTTATACTTTTTTCAAGCATAAAAGTTACTGTCTATTGTTGTAGGGACTTTTCTCCCAGTATATGAATCTAAGTTCATGATGACATGAGTCTGGGATTACAGACTTACAAGTTACAAGCACAAATGGAAGAGCAACCAAGGCAACCTGCTTTGAGAGCAAAATAAAAACTTTTTTAGGAAAATGAATATTTACTTAAAAAATGTGTAGTTTACATGTGAGTTGCCCAATCTTCAATAGCTATAGGTTCTAATTCTATATTTAAAGCTATATAAAAGGCACTATTAAATAGTGATTCAACTCTATAAATCAAACGGATTATTTTTAGTACTTCGGGAGTACTATACTCTCCTATTCATACTATAAATTTATCTTCATAAATTTTACTGGACCTCACATTAATGTCAATTGAACCAACTCTATTTATAAAAATGCATTGATGTGGCACACAATGAGTGAAGGTAGTATGAAAATTGTCCATATTACGATAGTATAGGAAATTTTCCCATAAATGAAAGGTTAAAATAGCATATTTGAAATTCATATATCACAACAAAGCTTCAAAGAGTAAAGTTATTACATGGAAACTACCAACCCAATGAAATCTATAACCTTCACCAAAATGTGATAGTTATAACATGGTTTAATCACCATAGTAAACATTTTCTGCTAGAAATTATAAAAATAACTTAATAGCCCATGATTTAACAAGTTTTATAAACCTTTCACTAAAACAAGGCTCACAAACAAATATCTCAAATTCATACAAAAGTTATTCACTCATATTACTTTGCCTAAATTGCATTGCTTAGAACTTCATGGTAATATTAAGTAGTCAAAATCTTTTGAAATTCTTGCTATAGGATTGTATCAACAGCAGCAAAAGCACAAGGATCATCTAAGCACTCAAATTCACTCATTTTGGCAATATATAAAGCATGCTTTTGCAGAAAAAAGTGAGTTTCAAGACATACCTATTGTAGAACTTCTTCAAAGCTCCTTCTCCAATTGCTATCTTCTCCAAATCTTATTGTAGACTATCTCAAGATCTTCCCCACTATTCTCTTGAGGTTCTAGATTGAGTTGTGGGACTCAAAACAAGGTTGAATCAAGGGTAGAAAGAGAAAAGATCACTGTAGAAAAACAGCTTGAAGAACTCTTTCTTCAAACCAGTTTTTTCTCCAAATCTCAATAGATTGCATGCCCGATTTTCACTCCAATCTCTTCATTATATTGCAGATCAACATGCAAAGAGAAGAGTTGCATGAGTTGCAGCTCATGCTTGGAGAAGACACAATGATAATACTTCATGTGTGAGCTACTTAGGTGATGGATAATGGAAAAACTCTTTTTTCCATTTTGCGTGCTTTTGGTTTTCCAATTTTCCAATTTTATCTAAAAATCAAAATTTGATTTTATAAAATCTATTTTGATTTTGAAAAATAAAATTTAATTAATTTCATAAATTAATTTTTAAATAAAACTTAATTAATTTAATATCAAATATTAAATTAATTTTAACACATATCCATCTTTATATATTCAAATCATATTTAAATATATAAATTCTCTTATTCCGTTTAATTCTAAAATTAAACATATAATTATATCTCATATAATTACTAAATCCCTTAATTCTAATTTGAATGTTTCAAATTAACTTATCACGCTATTCTAGACTTAGTCCGTTATGAGCTAGTAAGGGGACCTCGCGGACCTACAGATCATGGGTTCCAACGATCCGAGATTAATTGGCTAAACTCATTAGACCAAATTAATCTCCATTCATTAACTAATGGGTCATTCCACTAAAGCCCATAGTTGCACTCGCCTTACTGTAGATATATTATGTCCACATGATTTAACCATAATTAGCAAGCCGACCCTTCACAGATTGTTTGTAATAATGGCAATGTGCGCGGACACCGAATTCCTTGGATCGCAATTTTACTTGTGCCAATGCATTTTTCCTGCACAAAATAAGTAAATTAGTTGTTTTATGCGATGGGCGCATGCAATCGCAATATTCTCAGTTTACTGCTTTTGGACATGATTTTGTATATTTTTACCATCACATTCCCTCATTGTTTTACTTGTTTGCGCTGTAATAACGTGCATTTATGCCCATTATCACACCCCCAAATTTAAAACAATGCTTGTCCTCAAGCATAAACTAAAGATTTTCTTTAGAGAGTCAGTCGCCTTTTCCTTACCTAGATTTCTCGAGGTGCCTTATTCAAATCTTATGAACCAAAATCTTCTTAATTTCTATCCTGGTCTCTTCCTAAATTAATTCTAAGACTTAGGGACCGTAAGTTTAACCTTCAAAAAGACTTTACTTGTTTCCAGGACATCGCATGATTTATTTCAAAAACTTTTTTCAACCGAGGTGTTTCCAAATGATTTCTATCCTTGGACAGTTTAGATATTCTTTTTATGATCTTGTGCTGATCCAAATGCCTTGCCTTCATTTTGGCTTGCCCCCACGGGTGTCATGCGAGCATCCAACTACGAGCAAGATGATCATTCTCAGTCTAAACTCATGCCCATTTGGCAGCGGAGTTGCGATCACTTGATTTATGTGTCGATCACGATTCCTACCTTCGTTTTGGCTTACCCCCACGGGTGTCATGCGGACATCCAACTACAAGTAGGATTGGATCTCAACATTATGATTTTTTTTAATGACTAAAAATAGCAAGGTTGAAAATAAATACTGGCACCCCCAAATTTAAACGCAGCAATATCCTCATTGCTGATAAATTGAAATGATTCATGCGATGCTCTTAGGAAGTTTTGTAAAGATCATTTTGAAAGAAAGCTGGTGGGCCACTAACTTCCAGAAATATTTCATGAATTGACCGTCCTTAAATTAAGTTGATTTTAGTACATGCGATGAGAAATAAAGGCATGAGTTTCATCATTGAAATCATAATTAGTACGGAAAATATTGCAATGACTAAATAAAGTAATCAAAATTTAATGATTGCGCCAAACAAAAGAGGATACGATGATAAAATTAGCAATGTTAAAATGAGATGCGAGGGTACAAAATTTAGAATAAGAAAGTCAAAGAAAGATACAACCCCCAAATTTTCTCTGTTGCCCGTATCATCTGTGATCGCATCCTTCTTTGCAGCGGGTTGATTCCTCGATTGCAATGGACTGAACGAACTAGTCGTGTTTTTCGGTTATCACGTTGCTCCACCGCAATCGTTTACTACGATTGTTACTGAAAAAATCACGAGGGTCAAAAGTATGAAAGACAGAGTTGGTATTTTAAAGAGAAGTGTTTGTACAAAAAAAACGGGTAAAGTAAGTTCATGAAAGAAAGATATAAAAAGGATACTCAAAAAAATTGTGTCCCTGATGAGTTTATGTCGCATAACAATGCAGGGACCGCTCGTTTCTTCTTCAGTCAGGATTCCTCAGGTCCACAGGGGTATTTTCGCAATGAAAGTCACCTCTGTGATACATCTTGACTCTTTGCCCGTTGACCTTGAATGTGCGGGTCCTTTCTTCATTAGTCAATTCGACTGCACCGTGCGGAAATAATTCTTTGATTATAAATGGTCCAACCAGTGATAACGGTCAAAAATGCACGTTATTACAGTAGTAAGTTATTAAACAATGTGGGTTTACATTGATAAAATATATAAGATTGTGTCCAAAAAGCATTAAGTTCATGACATTGCGATCGCATGCGTTCATCGCATGAAAATAGTTAACTGAAAACAGTTAACTTTTGTATTTTTATGCAGAATATGCGTTGACACAAGACAGAAAATGCAATCACAAGAAATCAACGGTTGAGCGCAGCGTTACCGCAATGATTTGCGGTGATTTGTGCTCGCAAATATCTACTCAAGAAGGATTGCCGCATAGAGCCGGCGCAACTTGGTGGGCGCATCTGGGTGAAAAGCATAATAAATCACGATGGGACAGAAAGCTGATGAAGATGGAGTCCAAATTAAGTTGACAAGCCGCTAATGAACTAATGTAGCAAGTACACTCAACTTTTCGGTGACAAATATTTGGCGCATCAGATAGAAAATTAATGTCATCCCATCAGTGCAATCATAAGAGAGAAGAAGCCTTTCACCCCGAAGCTCTATAAATACAGAAGGCGACCTTCAGAGAAGGGGTTGGTTCGTCTGGTTCGACAATTAGATAAATTTCTCCATAGTTAGAAGTAGCCTTGTTCTTAAATTTTCTTTTATTTAAGGCAGAAGCGAGAGAAGCGAGATTGCGCCGAGAGATCGTTCCTGTGAACTTGGAAGAGTGTCGGAAGCATCAAGATCAGAGAGAGGGCCAGCTTCTGCGGAAGCAGAAATATCTTTTGAACAGAATAGAGTTGACAGTGTAAAAACCTTGGGAAGCAAGGGATTACTACCAGGCTTTCTATCCTTATCTTCCATTGTCATTTTATACTTAAACTTATCTATAGAAATGGAATTTACTTCTTTATATCTGTTCACTCTCTGTTTATTACTCATGAGTAGCTAAATCTTCCGAATGGGTTGAGAAGCACTTAGCTAGCATAACTAGGGATCTTCATTATATGCAATTATCTTGTATTATGTATGCATCATTCGTCTATTAGAGATACTCGGGAGGGTAGGCTAAGGACAGAATCTAGGCTTGTAAAAGTCAGGTTAGAATCTAGGCTCGGGAGAGTCAGATTAGAACGCATAATCAAGAGATAGGAGCTTAGGAATAAGCAATCTTTGCTATTAACGCATAGCATGCATCCTAGAGATAGATTATGAGTGTGTGCTGTCACCTTGTCTTTATGTGTATCTTGCATCATCGCATAGGAAAAAAAGTAGAGACTTAGGAATAAGCCCTATGGACATTATCGCATTCATCACATGCGTCCTAGAACTAGAAGCACCGTATTTTCATTGGAAAATGATTTGTTGTCGCATGAGTATAGCATGATCGCATAGTCTGACGCATTCCCAGGTAACGCTAGCTAAAGACCTTCTCAACCCATTCCTCTGCATACTTAGTGTATCTACCGCAGAATCAATCTTTTCTTAACTCCGCCACATACTTTTTATACCGCAAACAAAAACCCAAAATGACTCTTTGATTTATTGGTTACCGCAAGTCTTCTTAAAAATTATCACCGCATACCGTTTTCTCTAGTCCCTGAGTTCGATCCTAGACTTACTAGGAAACTCAGTGAAATTTATACTTGGATTCTGCTGAGAAAACTTGTTGCTCAACGCATTTCCATCACTACATTTTCTTCCTTAATTTCACCACATAAAATAATACATCAAGTTTTTGGCGCCGTTGCCAGGGACTTTCACAATTCAGTGTGCTAATGGTAATTTTTCTGATTTCTTTGTAGCTCTCAATCTCTGGCGTATTACGACCCAGAGATTGAGAGAATGTTCCAACGAAGATTGAGAGATAGCTGCCAACAACAACAACCAGATAAAGACGACATGACGGAGCAGCCTGGAAATAGAGCACCAAACGAAAACAATGTCATGGCGAATCCCATCCTTCTGGCAATTGATCGTAATAGGCCCATTCGAGACTACGCATCACCAAACCTCTACAATTTCTCTCCAGAAATCATGAGGTTTGCCGTTGATGGATCTTGATTTGAAATGAAACTGGTGATGTTGCAGATGATCTAGACTGCTGGACAGTTCGGAGGAAGGCGTGGCGAGGACCTGCACGCCCACCTCTGAAGCTTCATAGAAATCTGCAATACTTTTGCATTCCCAAATATCTCTACCAAGAAGTTCGACTAACTTTATTTCCATTTTCTCTGTGTGATCAGGCACAAAAATCTGCATGTCCCAGCAATCTTCGAAAAGTCCTTCAAAAAACGACGGTAAAATCCTGCATATCCCAGGAAACTCCTGACAGCCTTCCAATTTGCTAAAGATGGAAGCTTTCCAATGGCCTCAATCTTTGCCTATTCCACCTCCGACCCTTCCTTAGAAACTTTCTGCCCGAGCACAATACCTTCATTCACCATGAAGTGGCACTTCTCCCAATTCAGCACAAGATTTGTCTCTTCACATCTTCTTAGTATCTTCTCTAAATTGTTCAGACAGACTTCATATGTTTGCCCAAAATCGAGAAGTTGTCCCTAAAAATTTCCACTTATCTTTGAGATACTCAGAGAAGATGCTATCATGCACCTGTGGAACGTGCTCGACGCATTGCATAATCCAAACAGCATGCGACGAAAAGCAAACGTTCCGTATAGGTAGGTGAATGTGGTTTTCTCTTGGTCTTCAAGAGCAATCATTATTTGGTTGTAGCCCGCATACCCATCCAGAAAACAAAAGTAATCATTTTCTGCTAGGCGGTCTAGCATCTTGTCAATAAAAGGCAAGGGGAAATGGTCTTTCTTCATCGCCGCATTGAGTTTGCGGTAGTCCATGCAAATCCGCCACCTAGTGACAGTCCTCATGGTATTAGCTCATTGTTTGCATTTGGAACTACCGTCATTCCTCCCTTCTTGGGCACACATTGCATGAGGCTGACCCACGTGTTATCGACAATTGGATATATAATGCCTAAGTTTAACTATTTGATTATCTCCTTTTTCACAACCTCTTTCATCGCAGGGTTTAGTCTGCGTTAAGGTTCGATAGACCCTTTTTGGTTTTCTTCGAGACGTATCATGTGCATGCAATATGTGGGTCTGATTCCTCTTATGTCTGCTAGATTCCATCCTATTGTTTTTATGTACTTCTTTAGGATGCTAAGCATTTTCTTGTTTTTCTTATAGCACAGAAGAAATTATAACTGGCAAAGTTTCATTTTGCCCCAAGAAAACATACTTCAAATGGCTTGGGAGAGTTTTTAATTCCACGGTAGGTGGTTGTTCCAAGGATGATTTTTGTGCTTTTCTCTCTTCATTCAACGTCAATTTTTCTTCTTTGTTTGCCATTTCCATGATCGCATTGCAGGTTTCTATGGATGCGGTTGCATCCTCTCTTTCATCTTCTTCTTGGGACTCCTCTTCTTCATTACAACTGGGTTCATTGTCAGAATCGGATAGGTCTTCATCTTTCGGATGCTTCATGGCTTTAATAATGTCAAACTTAAGCTTCTTCCCATTTACACTCAATGTGATCTCTCCCTTGTACACATCAATTTGAGCACGACCAGTGGATAAAAATGGTCGTCCCAATATGATGGGTACATCCTTGTCTGCTTCGTAGTCGAGAATGATGAAGTCTGTCGGTAGAATAAATTTGTCAATTGAGACTAGGACATCCTTCAACTTTCCTTCTGGGTGAACTAAGAACCTGTCCGCCAGCTAGAGAGTCACCGTCGTGGGCGTCAGCTCCCCCACATTCAATTTTTTGAAAATTGGAAGGGGCATTATGTTTATACTAGCCCCAAGATCGCAAAGCGCTTGACCAATATATATCTCGCCAATTGAACAGGGTATCGTGAAACTTCCAGGGTCGCGCATTTTCAGGGGAATTATGGTGTTTGACTTTTGCATTAACACCACCATTGCAAACTTTCCTGTGCTTCTTTTCTTTGTCACCATGTCCTTAAAAAACTTAGCATATTTTGGCAATTGTTCAATTGCTTCTGTGAACAGGATGTTGATGTGTAACTATTTTAACATGTCCATGAAGCGATGGTACTGCACTTTATCATTTTGCTTCTTCTTAAGTCTCTGAGGGAATGGTGGCAGTTGTACCTTCACCGTTCCCTGTTCCATAGGCTTAGAAGTGGACGCAACTTCTAGTTCCATCGTCTCATTTTCTTCTGGTTCATCCTATGTCAACGGGGTCTTGGATTCCATCGCAACTGGAGTAGTCCTACTTGGCTCCGTCTTCTCTTCCGCTATTGTCTTTCCACTTCGCAAAGTCACAACTCGACATTGCTCCATTCCTGTGTTCCCCGGGTTGTAGGGGAGCTCTATTGAACTCGGCAACGCCCCTTGCGGTCTGTTTTTCAGCTCGCCCGTAATCTGTCCTATTTGGATCTCGAGACTGCGAATAGAAGTCGCCTGATTCTGAAGTACTGTTTCATTCTTCTCAATATACTGCTTTAACAGGCTCTCTAGGGAAGAAGATGTCGGTGCTTGCGAGCTGCTAGCTTGATTTTGCGATTGACCATTTGTTCGCGGGAAAAATACTTGCGGCCCTTCTTTTTGTGCCATGGGTTGATAACTCTGTTGGTTATTTTTCCACGTGAAATTAGGGTGGTTTCTCCATCTGTGGTTGTAAGTGTTAGAGAAAGGATTGTTCTTTACGAAGTATACAGATTGCGGGTTCCTCGGACATTCTTCCATCGGATGCAGATCTCCACAAGTAGCACAACTTGTGCTTGTCTGCTCAATTGCATTGTCCTGCCCACTTTACGTTCCCGGGCTATTGATTGCGATGCCCTGTATCAGATTCATCATCGCATTCATTTGATCTTGTAGGGATGCGATGGCCCCATTGTTTGCGTCACCTTTCCAAATTTTTAGTCTTTAATCGCTTGCCCTCCAATCTTCCTGATTCTTCGAAATGCAATCAAGGATATTTTTAGCCTCATCATACGTTTTATCAAGCAGACCTCCAACTGCTACTGCATTGGCAGCTGTTTGCGATGCAGGTTTCAAACCGTGATATAATATCTCCATCTGGAAACAGTCAAGTAAGCCATTGTGCGGACAATCTCGTACCATTCTCTTAAACCTCACCTAGGCATCGTTGAGCGATTCGTCAGTTTCTTGTTCAAAATTTGTAATCAACTTCCTCTTTCTTGCATTCTCGGTAGGGGGGAAGTATTTCTTCATGAACTTCTCTACTACTTTTCCCAAGACGTTATCTCCCCTGGTTCGAAAGAATAGGCCCATTTCCTTGCTTGGTCGCATAGTGAAAATGGGAATAACGTTAGTCGAACTTCTTCAGCTGAGATGTTTAGGAACACAAAAGTATTGCAGATTTTGATGAAACTCCGGAGATGGGGGTGCGGATCCTCGCCATGCCTTCCACCAAACTATCCGCCCGTCTGAATCATCTGCAATATAACCGGCTTCATCTCAAACCCCGATCCGTCCGGAGCTGGCCTAATGATTCCTGGGGAGAAATCATAGAGGTTGGGTGACGCATAGTCCCGGATGGGTCTATTGCAATCATTCGCTAGGAGAATGGGGTTTTCCATGATATTGTTCGCGTTTGCTGCTCTATCTTCTGGTTGTTATGCCATTCTAGGATTTCTCTCTTGTTGTTGTCGGCGGTTGCCTCACTATCTTCTTCGGAACGTTCTTTCAATCTTTGGGTCGTAGTTGGGCTCAGGAACATGTTCTTCGCTCATACGACACCCGCTTCTTCCCTTACTAAAGGAATGGCAGTGCACAGAGGTCGAAAGCTACAAAGAAAATTAAAAGAATTTACTGTTAGCGCAATATGTACTGTCGTAGTCCCCGGCAAGGGCGCCAAAAACTTGATGCGTTGTAAATGAGATGAAATAATGGTATGGAATTGCGGTGATGAGTTACTCACAGTCTTATCTCTTATTCGATTTCTTCAAAACCAGGCCTGAAGGAAGGAATGAATCAAAAGATAACCGAGAAATAGGTAGCACTTGAGGTCCCTAAAGAAAGAAGGAAATTAGGTCGTTGGTCAGGTAGAGGCTGACCAAGCCAATGATGCTTAGCTGGTCTTTTCGGATGATCAGCCACACTGGGACTGAGACACGGCTTGGACTCCTATGGAGGGCAGCAGTGGGGAATCTTGGAGGATTTTTTTTTTACTCGGGAAGAATTTAGGAAATCATTCGATAACACTTCTTCTTATTTCTCAATGATATCCATTTTTGAATAAAAGAGATGCGGGTTTTTCGGTGTCAGTCTTGCTTCTGCTAGGTTAGCTCTTCCCTGGGAGCTGACCCGAGAACTCTAATAGCTCTATCTTAGTGAGTGTTGGGTAAGAAGCTCTTTTCAGCACAAAATAGTACTCCTATTCATTCCTATTCTTTCCTCAAATAAGGTGGGTTGGGATTTCTTTCTCAATCTTTCTCTGATTCTAGCCGTGTAATGGATTCGGCTTTAGTCGGTTAAAAAGAGGTGTGTGTGGCCGGGCTTCTTTCTTTATAGTGCTGCCCGCCCCCTTCTTCATTCATCCATTTAGGCTTTTACAAGCCCTACTAGGGAGGATTAATATAAAAAAAAGGGTTGGTATCCGTAATAAACTCCCTTTTATGTTGATCTAGGGGCAAGCTAGCTTTTCTGAGTTCTTTCGCCTCAAACCTCTCCTTATTCAGTTGTGTTAGCATCTGATTTCTCTAAAGCACTAACTAAGGAAGAAGCGTTACATTCTGAAATGACACGTTGAAAGTCTTGTAAAGGAAGAAAAAGCGCTGCTATTCTCTAAAAAGAACCTTCCTTCTATTCCTTACGTCAAGACTCTTCCTAGTTCGTGCTACTTTAGAATACATCTACACCGAAGGAAATATTGAATTTCATTGTCCTTCCTGGCCATGAAAGAATACCCCAATATGCCTTCAAGATAAGAAGTCAAACAATCAAGGGGTCGAGGACTCCTTCTCCTTCCCCTTCTTCAAACTCCGATTCGTATTGTTCATAGAGAAATCTTGGCTAGGGCGCTGGAAGAGAAGTCATTAAAGCGAGCTACCGTGTCCTTATCCGAACCACTACGTACTCCAACAAGGAAGCCATCCCCGTATCTACTAAAGAAAGATGGATTTGTTTTGCACCTGATAGTGCAAAAGATGGATGTCTTTCAATATACAGTATCAATTTCCTACTTAGGAAGGGAAAAATCGTTCTCGAAGAAGTGTGACCATCCAGTTGAATCTCGTTACCCTCCCATGTGATTATGGGGGCGGGCCTACCCCTCTTCCACAATTAGGTGAAGACCAGGGGAGGGGGGCCGGAAACCCCAACGAGAAACCTTTCACCGCGCCACACGATTCCTTCGCGAAGCGCTCTCTAAGAAGTTTCCACTCCTGCCCCCGTAAGCAAAGAGGTTTCATTCAAGATACCAGGCAACCAAATGAAAGTGAATAGCCCCTACCCACATCTCTATGTGCCCGCAGCACTTCCATATGGAGAAAGATAGGCTTACCATGTTCCATCAATACCACCTAACCTATTCCAATTTTGGCGGACCGTGCTCCACCCCGGTGAACTTATGCGGTTCCGACGTACCCAGAGGCCAAAGGCGAATCCGTTCACGGTTCGTAGGACTAACACCATTCAAAGATAGGGCGCTTGAGCACTCCTGCACGATATGGCTGAAAAGCCTGATCTTGCTTTCCCGCGATGAAAGACTAAGTCTGAAAGCACTGAATAATGAACTTTCCGCCTACAATAAAAAAAGCACACATTGGTAGGGTTTATAGCAAGACCTAGGAGAAGTATCTGAAACACGTAAAGACTGTTCTAGAAGCTCTCCGTGAGCACCAGCTTCAAACCCATACGAAGTTGTGGAATTTCAACCCAGTGGTTAGGACATCGTCTTTTCATGTCGAAGACACGAGTTCGATTCCCGTAGGGGATAGGTACTCATTCCCGATCGCTTTCTCTTAGTGTTCATTGCTGAGTGATTGCTCGCTATTTGGCTGGACGACTGGAACTAAAGACCAGAATGAAAGTTCAGAGCTCTCGCGCTGCTTGCTATCTAAAGAATGAAGAAACCGCTACTGAACAAGAGCGAGTGAAGTCATTGAACTGAAATGGGTGATTAGCGTGTAGTCCGAACCCCAATATGGGGAATTCTAGAGTACACCACTGGGTAGATCTAGATGAACGGTCCCAATGTGAGAAGATTCAATCTTTCCCTCGGGTCAGATAAAAGTCAAAGAAGAAAAGTCAAAGTTCGTTAACCCCGACACCATTCAAGGTCCCAAGCCTTCATCATTGCTTAAATCGCCCCTTTTTAAGCGAAAAAGACGAAACGTCTCGCCCATGGAGATCACTACTCTGGATTGGACAGACCACCACGGGATAGACCTCTTGAGGATGGGGACAGATACAGATCCAGCCAGAGAGCATTATGACGGAAGTTTTTATCTTTCTTGTTTTGTTGACTTTTGTTGTAGCCCGTCTTTACAACACTTGGAAAAAAAAGCTTGACTTAGCTCAACCCATTTCTTTTCTTTCTTGATTGAATGTTGGCCGCAAAGTGAACAACTGAACAGGAGATATCTAACTCAAAATCTCATTTATTAGTTGGATATGATCTACTCTTTCGAGGGCTAATATTTATTAACCGTTCGAAATGAAGTTTAGAGGCGACTTGACTTCTCCGCTTCGTGGGACTCCGCTCCTAAAGAAAGTGTGCTTTCATTCAAGAAGAGATCCATATCTCTGCTTCGAAGGGACAGCATGAAGGTTACAAGGAAAAAGTGGCACGAACTAACCTCCTACTTCTATAGATGGCATGAACTCGCAATCTGCGGTCAATGCCGGTTCGGCAGAGACCTTAAGAACCTCTGAACGGAAACTTTCAACATTGATGGTATGTGGAGGATCCGGCCTCATGCAACCAAGCCCTTTCAAGGAGTAAGTTGAATGCAGTGAGGATATGTATGACATGGAAGGTGGTACTGAGGATCAAAGGGCCTACTTTCAACCAAATGGTGAAGGTGGGAATCCATTGGATGCTGAAAGGGAGGCTAGGGCATAAGAAGCAATCGACCATCTTGAGTAACAAGAGAAAGCGGGACCAACTACGATCAAGGAAGGGAAAGCGGGAGTAGCAAGCAGACGCAAGAGGGACAAACCTCATTTTGATTTCATCATTGGTAGAGATGGAGTACAGACAAATGAAGGAAGGAACCATGGAAAGAAGGGGCACTACAATCAAGAAATTCATTCTTGTTACGCTAACTCATACGGATAAAACCTTTTTCCAGGTTTTGAATTGACGCACGATTTTTTTGCCCTAATTGGAGTGGAGCACAACATTACTGGTCTTAGGACTTTTTTGACAAAAGTATACTGGTAAATGAAGAAGATGTTCTGTGTTCACGAATCCAACTGACATAGTGGCAAGATCATGAATACCAGTCCTAGCTGGCAGAAGCCAAGGGAAAGCATTTGAACAAGAGGAATGAAAAAAGAGTTTATTCGTATTCAATGCGGGATGACCCAGCCTTCCAGATCCGCATCAGCGAGTGGTGTGAAGACGACCAACTTGATTGAAAATAACGATTTGAATGTAATGACTCGGGACGAATAATATATAATAAGTCGCAAATCCAAATCGGCTAATTGTACAAGTATAGCACCAGCTCTGGTAGAAATTTCTCGATTTTGAAATGTATCGGTACCCCGTCAGTTTCGAAAGGTTAAAGATGACATGCTTGATTGACGTCGTGACCGGGTGCCGGAATTCATTAGTCAAAACCAAATTATCTTGCAGGGGGGATTTTACGGTTCTGCCCGAAGCCCTTTTTTAGACCGTCTCCTGAAACACCTGCTTATCCCGCATATGCTTTTGGAGGGCCAGGTATGATGGTTGGGAACTCACAACCTCTCCTATTATCAGTACCACTCATTTTTTTTCGGGGTATAAAATGGCTTCAGGCAGTTGAATCACCAGCATTTCTTCCTCGTTTGTTGAGATTGAAATGGAACTCTTCATATATACCTCACTAAGCGCGATTGCTATAATATATACTTCCTTGACCACTTCAAGACAGATCGATCTTAAGAAGATCATTGCTTACTCCTCAGTAGCCCATATGAATCTGATGGTTAGAAGAGAAGTCATTAAAGCGAGCTACCGTGTCCTTATCCAAACCACTACATATATGTGTTGCACGTGCAAGTTTTCCTAGTAAAACCCAAGTATAAATCTCACTAGGTTTCCTGGTAAGTCCAGGGTCGAACATAGGGACTACTGAGTTACTATGCGACAGTAAGATTGATTCCTTTGCGGTGGCAAAAATAAATAAGTTGGTTGGTGTTTTGTTTAAGTCTAAATCCTAAGCGATGGATTCGAGTAAAGAGTTGATGAAAACGAGAATTACAATGAGTATGCGGTGAATGGGTTAAGAAGGGATTTAGCTAACACTTCCTAAGATTGTGTTCAAGTTATGCGAGCATGCTACACACACACAATAGCAAGTCATCTTCCCATGCAAATGCCATAATTCCTATTTCTAGGACGCGTGCGATGTATACGATAATGTCAATAGGACTTATGCCTAAGCTTCTATTCTTGTCTATGCGATGATGAATGATGCACACATACACAAGGTGACCGCATACTATCATATCCTATCTCTAGGGTGCATGCGATTTGTTAATAGCAAATAGACTTATTCCTAAGTTTCAATCTCTTACTTATGCGGTTCTAATCTGAATTTTCCGAGCTTAGATTCTAATCTGACTCTCCCAAGCCTAGATTTTATCTTTAAACCACTCTCCCGAGCATCTCTAAAAAGTGAATGACACATACATAAGACAAGATGATCGCATAAAGTGAAGATTTTAGGTCATGCTAGCTAAGTATTTCTCAACCCATTCGAAAATTTAGCTACTCATGCGAGATATAGAGAGATTGAGAACAAGTTGAATTAAGATTTTCATTGTCTATAGATTAAATGCAGAATACAGAATAACAATAGAATGTAGAGATAAGAAGCCCGGTACCAATGTCTTGCTTCCCGTGGCCTTTTACACTATCTTTTCTTTCCAACTCTGCTCAGATGAATGTCCTTTTGTAGCGCTTCCTGGCAGTCTTTCGAGCTGTTTGGGAATGTTCTCTCGGCATCTTCTTCTCTTCACTCGTCTCCATCTTTTAAGTATAAAAACTGAATAGACTTATGGCTAACTATTTTGTATATGATCTATCTTCTATATGGAAAACTCCTTTATCGATGGTGGTCTTCGGTATTTATAGAGCTCAAGGTAAAAAAGCTTTTCCCTCTAATGATTACAATGATGGGTGGTCATTAAATTTTCTGCTCTGATGCACCGATTAATGGTGATCGAAAAGTTGAATGTACTTGCTACAGTATGTCGTTAACGCCTTATCAACTAAATTCGGATTCGACCTTCATCAACTTTCTGTCCCATCATGATTTATTATGCTTTCACCTTGATGCACCATCTTTATGCGACCACCTTCTTGAGTAACTCCTTACGAACGCATACAATCGCATGACTTTGCGATCGCAATCTTTCAATGCACGTGGACGCCGAATTCCTTGGATTGCAATTTTACTTGCGCCAGCGCATTTTTCCTGCACAAAATAAGTAAATTAGCTATTTTTATGCGATGGGCGCATGCGATCGTAATATTCTCAGTTTAATGCTTTTGGTGATTTTGTATATTTTTACCGTCACATTCCCTCATTGTTTTACTTGTTTGTGCTGTAATAACGTGCATTTCTGCTCGTTATCAGCATTTCTGAAACACTTTTTCGAGGGAACTATGTTCAAAATATACACCGTAGTCCTAACTGCGTATCCCCAAAAAGAATTTGGTAACTGAGTATAACTCATCATGGAAAGAACCATGTCCAACATGGTTCTGTTTCTCCTCTCTACCATACCATTCTGCTGAGGTGTGCTAGGGGCTGTGAGTTAAGACTGAATTCCATGTTCTATCAAATAGTTCTAGAATTCTATGTCCATATACTCACCACCTCGATCCAATCGAAGCGTTTTAATCTTTTTACCTAATTGGTTTTCAACCACAGCTTTATACTCTTTGAACTTTTCAAAAGTTTCAGACTTTTCGTGCTAGATAAACATGCCCATACCTAGAATAATCATCTATAAAACTGATGAAATATTCATACCCTTCTCTTGCTCTAACATTTAGAGGCCCACAAAGGTCTGAGTGAATCAACTCTAGGGGTTCTTTGGCTCTAAGACCTTTTCCAGAAAAAAAATCTTTTTGTCATTTTACGCTCAAGACAGGACTCACATGGTGATAATGAACTGTTTTTCAACTTGTTTAGATGACCGTTCTTAACCAATCTCTCAATTCTATTGAGATTTATGAGATCCAGTCTCAAGTGCCAAAGATAGGCATTTGGAGAAATCTTCCTCTTCTTATGAGTCCCAGCAGTTTTAAACATCTCTATGTTCAACACAGCTTTGACCTCAGTTGATTTTAACATGTACAAGTTATTTTCTAATTTTGTAGAACAAATCTGTTTATTTCCCATTTTGATGAACACTTCACCATTTTTGAAATAAACTTTATAAATTTGTTCTAGTAAACAAGAGACAGATATTATATTCCTTTTCATGGAAGGAATATAATATACATTTTTCAAATAAATGTACTTATCTCCTATAAATAACTTCATATCTCTCACTACTTTGACTGAAACAATCTGTCCAGTCCCTACCTTAAAGATTGTTTCACTTTCTGTCAACTGTCTCCAGGAACTTGTTTCCTATGAGATAGTACATACATGATTAGCGGCACCTAAATCAATTATCCAGATTTTATTGTTTTCCACTAAACATGCTTCAATAACAAGTAAATCATATTTATCTTGTTGTTCGAATTCAACATTCTCATCTACATAATTCATAATTTTAGATGAGTTGGGAGAGAGAGGGCAATCCTTTCTTAAAACTTTGTTGTTGTAATCAACCACTAGTAATTTGTTGTTGATTTGATTTTACTGTTAATAATATTGGAAGTGAGTATTCTAGAATTCGACATGCTGATAAAATTCAAACAAATTCTAATTAGCAAATTGTAACTAAATCCAAAGTCAAGTTTTAGCAAAAAGTAATAATGTACCCATAACCATTATTTATTTGCAACGATATTTTAGTGAGTCGGAATATGTGCTACCGAGGGGTAGTCATATACTCCTTCACTAAAACAAACAATTTTAACTAAACACTATCCCCAGAATAACTATTATTCTCATAGTTGTTTAGTTATCGTTTTTGGTCAAGATCTTTACTAACAACTTAGTAATTCTTGTAAGTGTGACCCGCCATTTTCAGATCTTATAGAATGGTATGAACTTGCCTCCGAAATAAAAGACAATATCCAAGACGAAACTATAAAACCCTATTCATATTACTAAAGTCTGGGTTATTCCGAATCCTATGTTACAACCCTCCGTGGGGATAGCCGTCGTTAAACAACTAGCAAAGGGCCGCTTAAAGCTAACCAGTAGGCGCAACATAGGAATCTCACGGTTCAAACTAATGGAGGAGACCGTAGGATATATTGACACATATCCTTCACCTACTTACTATGAACTACTTCCTCCATTTACCTTGATATTGACTCATACAAAACACTTTCCATAGGGAGGTCACTCCCAGGGTGACACGAAGCGTCATATGAATCTCATGGTGTAAACTATATGGAGACGTGGTAGTTGAAATCTATTTATCATATAATAGACTTATATTTAAACAACTTCCTCTTATTCACCATAATCTAGATTTAAGCTAAAAAAAATACTTTTCGAAGGGAGGTCACTCCCTGGGTGACACGAAGTACCGCTTAAATATGGATTGTGAACTCTTAGAGACGTGAGAGCTAAAAATAACGTATCATATATGTTATTAATCTCCCACTCTAATAACTCTATCATATAGAAGTTATAAACTGCCACTGAAGTGTTCTATTTTAGGTAGATTTATACTTAGGTTCTTTTCGGCTAACAAAACAACCCTAAGTCTATGTTGTTTATCCAAGTATAACTCTTATAATTGGATTTTAACCTACGATGTCTAGGTGATAAACCATTTTATTACCTCACATCACTCACAATTGCTCATAAAACCAGTTACCAACGTTCAATTATTCAGCCATAATCCTCAGGTAGGAGGTGTTCCGTAAATCGTCAACTTAAGTACCCCCAGCCTTAGACAGGATTATATACCGGTTGAGTTTGTAACCTAGGCTTTATAAGTTTTAACAATTAAAACAGGTGGTCAACCTATGTGAGCATGCAGCTGTTGTTTATGGATTTTAAATGTCTTAACCTAATTTTATAATAACTTATAAAACTTTAGACAAGCTATTCATCCATAACATACATGAGGCATTCAACATTTAATATAACATTTATATTAAATACAAGAAACCCTAACATGCATACTATATATTATAACAATTATAACATACTTTCAATGCATGTAACATGCTTCCTATGGTGGGATTTTAAATCTAAATGGCATACTATATGCACATACAAGATTTATGTAATTATAACATACATCAAATGCATAAATAATTAAAGACAGACTAATACGGTTTTTAGTTTTGAAAAAAAAAAAAAGCAAACAAAACCTAATTATTACAAAATAGCTTCTGAACTGCTCCCGAACCGCTCAAACCGCTCCAAAACAAACTCAAGTAGCTTGAACCGGACCAGCCAAGAACCATTCGAAGCTGAACCGGACCAGACCACAAGAGAACCAGTCGAATCGACAGCCCTTGCACATGTTCAACATCTCGCTAAGTCTCATCGTTTAGTAATGATGACCATCGTCTTGCATTTTGCCTGATCGATCGTTTAGCAAAGCTACACGACCGTGTAGTATTTTCCTTCTATCGTATAGTGTAATCGCTAGTGTCGAAGGAAGCTACACGATCGCTTAGCTCACACTATCGCGCAGGTCCATCGTTTAGCACAGACAATTTACTACACGATCGCTTAGCTCCATCGTCTAACGCATGAAGCTGATCGTTTAGCGCACACAAAAGGAAAACGATAATTTAATGCCATCGCATAGCATTCAATGCATCGCCCAACTGCCGCACAAAGTATGCGATCGCGTGGTGCTATCGCATCGCAACTCGATGCATCGTTTAGCTACCACATAGATGTAAATGATCGCGTAGTGCTATCGCTTAGCAACTCAATGCATCGTTTAGCTCCCGATCAAAGATAAACNTAGTTGCCGCATAGATGTAAATGATCGCGTAGTGCTATCGCTTAGCAACTCAATGCATCGTTTAGCTCCCGATCAAAGATAAACGATCGTTGTAAGCGATCGCTTAGCGCTATCGTATAGCTCTTCATCGCATCGCTTAGTTCTATCGTATAGAACCAAACGATTGCTTAACATCATCGTCTAACGCTTCATGTCATCGTTTAGTATCCGCCGTAGCTAAACGATTGCTTAGCTCCATCGTATAGAACATCATCACATCATTCAACATCATAGATAAGCAATTTGTTTAGTTCCATCGCGTAGAAACTTCAACGCATCGCTTAGTACTTTGTCTACACGATCGCTTGGCTCCGCATCTAAACGATCGCTCAGCTCTATCGCGTAGCACTTCATCGCATCGCTTAGAGCACATCGTTACTAAACAATCGCATAGTACCATTATATAGTAAATTCAACGTATCGTTTAGTTCCCACGCCAAAGCTAAACGATCGCTTAATGTTATCATATAGTAAATTGAATGCATTGTTTAGCTCCCGTAGGTACACGATCATTTAGCATTCAACATCACAATGACCAGTGCCCATTGCTATATGATCGTCTAGCTTTTCTTCACATCGTCTAACGCATAAAGCTGAACGATCGTTTAGATACTGCAACTCAGCGATGATAAGAACAGAGGCTGATTTTCTGGAACTGCAACTCGGCCTCTTCGCTTGTTTCTTCGATTTACAGCTTAATTTCAACTCTAATGACTCCAAATAAATATCAGACTCTTGGAAACACATTAAAGCTCATCAAGAAAAAGTCAATTACAAATTTAAATGAGAAATTAAAGAGAATTAAACAGCCAAAGCACAAAAAACCATATCAGTGCACCAGTTTCATATTTCTCATATAAAACACTCACCAAACAAAAATTAAATCGAATTAAATGCTTATTTGATGCTCTGATACCAATTGTAGAATTGTATCAACAGTAGCAGAAGCATAAGGATTATCTAAGCACTCAAATTCATAAATTTTGGCAATATATAAAGCATGCTTTTGCATAAAAAAATGAGTTTCAAGACATACCTCTTGTAGAACTTCTTCAAAGCTCCTTCTCCAGCCACTATCTTCTCCAAATCTTGTTGTAGACCACCTCAAGATATTCCTCACTATTCTCTTCGTACTCTAGATTGATTTGAGGTGGTCTACAACAAAATTTGAATGGTTTTTGAAACAAGCTTGAATCAAGGGTAGAAGGAGAAAAGCTCACTGCAGAAAAACAGCTTGAAGAACTTCATTATATTGCAGATCAACATGCAAAGAGAAGAGTTGCATTAGTTGCAATGCTTGGAGAAGACAAGGCAATGATAATGCTTCATGTTTGAACTACTTAGGTGATGGATAATGGAAAAACTCTTTTTTCCATTTTTTGTGTTTTTGGTTTTCCAATTTTATCTAAAAATCAAATTTTGATTTTATAAAATCTATTTTTATTTTTTAAAAAAATTAATTAATTATCAAATAAAACTTAATTAATTTAATATCAAATATTAAATTAATTTTAACACATATCCATCTTTATATATTTAAATCACATTTAAATATATAAATTCTCCTATTCCATTTAATTCTAAAATTAAAAACATAAGTATATCTCATATAATTACTAAATTCCTTAATTCTAATTTGAATGTTTCAAATTAACTTATCACGCTATTCTATTTGTTAACTAATGGGTCATTCCACTAAAGCCCATAGTTGCACTCGCCTTACTGTAGATATATATGTCCACATGATTTAACCATAATCAGCAAGCCGACCCTTCACAGGTTGTTCGTAATAACGGTTGGGTCAAATATCTGTTTTACCCCCGAGATTACGTCTTATTCCTCAAGTCCCTACTGATCCTCTAATGAAAAATTGGTTTGTGATCCAATCACTAAACCAAACTCTCTCAGCCCAGTGAGAGGGTGGGACCCCTTGTTTAAGACCTGGATT